>NC_030852.1:7905943-7953838 GCF_000208745.1 Theobroma cacao
GCATAAATGGGATTATAAGGCATATACACATATGTGGGGTTGATATTGTGATCAACTAAAATGAAGAATGATTTTTAGTGAATTAAGATTCAAACTTAATATATGATGAGTGATGTAGGTAGTACAATGATAAGAAATTTTATCAGAAATTGAACTATGTGAACATAAGAGACTTTGGGAAATAGTCAAGGAGATAATATCAAGGAAATATGTTCTATAGCATGGTTAAGTTGTACGAGATGGATTAATATGATTAAGAAGATTGATATTTTATACCTGTGAGATAAACAGGAAGTATGTAGAAATAATGGAAGAAAATACCCCACATTTTCTTTGAGTTTGATAAGTAAAATTTTGAGGATAAAATTTTATTTTAAGGGGGGTAGTGTTGTCAAACCCTATTCTATAAAATAATTACGATGTCATTTACATGCTCAATAGAATGTTTACAGATTTAGAAAGTTCGAGGAATCGTTAAAAGACGATATTGCCCCTAATGGTACCATTAAGTCGATTAAGCCTCGAACTAGTTCAAATAGGAATTTTAAGGTGAAATTAAGAGTTTCATAGTTCACGGATGACTCAAAATGGTAATTCAGAGTTCGAGGATCAATTTGGAGTCAAATCAAAATTTTCACTATCTAGGGGTAAAATGGTCATTTGCCACTTGGGGACAAAATGGAAATTTTTAGAAAAGATTTTTTTGGCCCCATTTGACTTACTAAAGTATGATTTGAGTGCATCTCACATTCAGGCCACCACGTGAGAGTGAGACTCAACCAACGCCAAGGAACGGCTGTGTGTTACATGTGAAAACATGTTTATGGGTATGGGTCATTAAATAGCCTTGGCGGTCTCAGTGGGATACCTTGACGAAGGTACCCGCGAGAATGATTCTGGCAGGGGTCAAGTTTAAGAAATTCATAAGCCGAGAAATTTTGATGAAAAGAAATTATTTGGTATAGATTGAAACGAATTTTGTGTTATGAACATTATTGAGATATAACGTTTTTATATTGTCTCCATCTACTCGGCTTTAGATGCTTTTGATGGTAATTGTTTACTCACTGAGATTATGTAATCATAATCTCACCCCTCTTCCTATCTATTTTTCAAGCTCAGGACAATTTGTTGATAGTTGATTAAGACGAGAATTAATCTCAGAGTTGCATCCTAGAAAGTAAGGATTCGTAGCCCTACATCTTCTTAGTCAGTTGGGGGCCCATGTGTCACTGTTAAAGTAATTTTATACTTCAGTTATTTGATTTAAAGTATGTATGAACATATTTATCTTTTATACCATGTTTTTGGTGAGTTTCGATATTTTCGAAGAAAAATAACGAAAATGCCTCTGTGAGCCAGAAAATAATATTTTATTGTTTTGATTTGAAAACGACTTATGATTTTCTTGAAATGTGAGATTTAATAACTGTCGCTCACCGGGGAGATGCGGAAGCTGATGCTAAGTCTTGCATCGATCGGCATTCGGGGTAATGAGTGCTTATCGAGACGTCGCGACGGTTGTCACGGGCTTGATGGGAGTTCCTGGTCGTGACATTATAAATCAACTAAATTATATTTATAAACGCACTCATTTAAACATCATTCATAATTTTATTTTGGCATATCATATGACACATATATTTTGTTAATGAGACAGGAACTTCGATGATGAGATTTTCTCGAAAGACTTGTAGAGATGAGTTCTTTTGGGAATATCCCTAAGTGGGGAAAACTTCGAGAGTTCACTAAAGCGTTAAGATGGTCTACAAATGATTTTTTGATACAAGGTTTTCGCTACTCATTATTTAAAATTGGTAAATCATGACATCATTTTATAACTACATCATATGTATCCGTATAATTGAATAAAAAGCTTTAATTTGCTAATATGATAAAGAATTAAATAAATAAACAAAGATTAGGGAAACATAGGAATAAAATCAAAAGTTAAGGTTGATATAGGATAACACATGATTAAATGGTACCGTTCGTGGAACAAGCAACACAGGGGTGCTAGTCCTTCCTTATACCTAACCGTACTCCCAAACCCAACTCTAAAAATTCACAGACTAGTGCATTATTCTTTAGATGAACCTAAAATCAATTTAGGATTTTGTCGAATGGAACAAATTTAACAGGTGGCCAATCACACCTAGATAAAAAAGATTGGTGACAACTCCTAACATTTTTTTAAGTCTAGCGGTCGGGTTCCCAAACCTGCACGTTACGATAATTTCAAAATGTCCTCATCTATTAAAAATAATTTGAACATGACCCTCTCAAAAAATACCTCTTCTCTCTTTCAATCGATCTCCCTCTTCTCTACTCTTTTTACAAATTACCTTTTATAACGTAAATTTGTTTTAAATAGATAAAAAAATAAAGTTAACCTTTTTTCATTGTGAACAAAAGAATTTGTGATTAATAAAATGTTATTTATTAAATACTCTTTATGGTAATTTTAACCACAAAATTAGAGCTTATATAAGTTTTTTTTACCAAATAACTTATCTATAAAAAAAAGTTTATAAAACTAAATTTATCAAATAGTTTTAGTTTAATTTTAAAAATTATTATTTTTCATAAGAGCTTTATAATAGCTTTTAAACTAAAAAAAGTTAGGCCAAACAGGATTTAAATCCTATGAAACAATTTAATATATATAATTGTTAGTTAAAATTTTACTATACAAGTATACGTATCGAATAGATAATATATAAGTAAGCAGAGTATCGATCCCATAGAGAATTGATCTAATATTTTACTAAGTACTAAAATTAGAATAATTTAGTTTTATTAAAATAATTAAAATCTAAATTCTAATTAAACTAAAAACTACTCAACTAAAACTAATTTAATTAAAAATTAAAGCAACAAGATAATTGGGTAAAAAGCAAATCAAATAAGCTTTGGATTACAATATCCCTCACATTTCATCTAAATCTTACTTCTCTTCCTCAACTTATTTCAATGGGTTAAATTGCTAACCTAAAGTCCTCGATTATTTATAAAGGTCTCCCGACTCATCTAATAAAAATATCTATTTTAACCAAAACACTATATCCCTTTGTGAATTGAAATTAAAACAGATTCATTAAGTTCAGGCTTTAATTATGGCTACATATGGCATATAGATATATCCCTATCCTATACACAAATCAATTAATATGATCATATGCTATCTCAATTTTAGTCTACACTAAACTCCCTTTTCCAAGTTTGTTTAGGTTTCTAAATCAATTTAATTGGTGACCAAGCAATTAAAAGCATTAAGAACAAATTGGAATAAACAATTCAATTCCATTGAAAATAAGCAAGAAAGAGATTAAAAATTCATATGACATATGAGTTCAATTGCAATCCTAGAAAAATAGTTTAGCTCATAATATCTAATAAAAACTTCATCCAAAGAAAATTAGCTATTAATCTAAGTCAAAGAAAATAAGAAAAACACAAAAGTAGAGAGAGAAAACTAATAGTTGAAGCTTTGTGATCTTGATTCTCCCTCTAATTCTCTTACTTTCTTGCTTTGTTTTTGGCTCTTTTTCTCTAGACAAATTACTTGCTGCCTCCTCCTAGAAAGCAATGAAAAAGGCACCTTAAATAACCTCCAAAAGCCCTAGCTTTCAAAATCCCGTAAGCTTGTTATTTTTAGAAAATACGTTGAGAGCCGCGGCTCTCAAAAGTTCTGCTCAATTTTGTTCTTCTGGTGCAGTACTTTCACTTAAATAAATATTTTGACCACCTTTCAATCAGAACTGGGAAAAATGGTAAACATCAAAATTGTAGCTCTGCCTCTTAACTTTCTAATGGTCTAAAAATCATTTCATTTGAACTTCTTTAGTGGGAGATATGCTTAAAAAAATCAAATATATGCAAATAAAGCACCAGTCTATTATGCACTTTTCTTCACCAATTGAAATTATTTTTGATCCTACTCCTACAAAATATAAAAATAAATATAAATAACATAACACTAATATTATTAACTTAAAATAAATATTTAAACATAAATTAATCTAAACTAATAAAATAAATAAAAACACCTAAATTCGATCCTAAATCTAGTTTAACTTAAACTAATTAGGTATTTAATCTCCCATTAAATAAATGTATTTGATGCACATATCAATAATATAAGACAATAATGTCAATAGTAAAAACAAAACTATTACCTAAAGTTTTAAAACAGAACAAAACATAATGCAAAAGACAAATTAAATAATAAATTAAACAAAATTAAAACAAAAATGAGAAAGATATAAAATGCGAAAACAAAGCATTAAGCATGTTAATGGCTGAGCACCAGAGTATTTAGCTTATTGATTGGTACATGATCTTTCTGCTTAAAAAGCAAGATTCGAATCTCCTTTCCTCCAATTCAAAAAAAAGAAAGCACGTTAATGGTTGAACTCGAGAAAAAGTGAGAATCTTGACTAAAAAATTTAAATCTTCTCACAAATAATATTCGACCAACATTGTTTAAACAATAAATGAATAAAACAAACCAATATTTCATAATAATAAATACACAAGCTTGACCACTATTTAACAATTCAATAATATATAAGACAGGAGACAAATAGAATAAAATATTAAATATAATGAAAACAAAAGTAAAAATGAATATAAACTAAATAATGATAGTGAATATTTCCATAATATCACTAAAAAATGAAATAAAACAAATATAAAACAAAATACATAAATCAATAACAAAAAAGATTAATAAACAAAAAGATGTCACTTTACACTAACTTTTCCAACCTTCAATAGAGAGAAAAGTAGACAATCATTGTAAATGACAAATAAATTAACTCCAACCTGCCATAAATAATGAAAGCCCAATATACTATCTAAACCATAGAAGTAATTTAGATGCAACCACAGTATTTTTATTTTTAGAAACTCTCAGTCGAGGAAAAGAAAAGTATTCATGCAAGCAATGTTCGAAAAATATACCCATTTTACTGAAAAACAAACAAAAATCCAAAACATAAAGAAAATAAAACCAACAGAAAACCATGAGAAAAAAAGATTGAGGAAAAAAACTAAATAAAGAAAGCGACCTTGCAAAAACCAGAGCACAGCACAATTCCAAAAACAACTTAAACCAACCAAACACAATAAAAAATAACAGAGACAAACATGGAAAGAAAAGAAAAAAAAAAAAAAGACAGAAGCTTCTAAAAGAAATGAAACAAAGAAAATTACCGAAATATGCTCAATAAAATAAAGTAATTCGAAAAAGCCCGCAAAAGAACAAATGAAAAGACCAAAGCAGGCATACTAAAATCAGACAAGGACAAAATAATCCGGCCAAATATTTCCTGACAACCCAAATTAAACAACCCATACTTCATGACCACGTGGCCTTCAAGGGGCCCATACCGAATAGCAAAACACGTTGAATCTATTGAAACAACAACCTTCAAGGGATGCATATTTCAATCCAGTAAAACCCATAAAAAACAACCACAATGCTGCAACGTGGCCGTCAATTGAGTGGACCCTATACTCTTCAATTGGTCATGCCACGTGCCAACAACAAACCCTATTTAAGGAGTTTTTTTTATATTTAGTTGTAGATGGTTATACCATTTTAGGTCGTGGTTCTTGCTACGTATTATACTTTTCTTTTTATCACCTCTTCCGTTTCTTCTTTGACAAATATTGCAACTCTTGAGTTCTTCTTCTCCATCTTTCCTAATACTTTTGTCTTTGGTCTTTATTGCATTTTGTCATTAAATTTTTGTTTATGTCATGTAAATTAATTGTTTTGCTTTGATGTTTTTGTTTTTTTTTTATTATTATTATTGGATAATTACATCTTCGCTATTATATTTTGTTTACCTTAAATTCACAAACTAACATTTATACAAATAAATTACAAGTATAAAAATAAGTCATTCAATATTTAGGTAATTAACATGTGTTAGTGTAGCAGTCTCAAAGAGCAATATACCAAGAGATGGTGAATTGGTATTTAAAAATTCTTATTAAAAACTAAGTATAAAATTAAAACTTTTTCACCAAAAAATATTTTTTAGTATTAAAAATAAGTTTCAATAATAAATTACTAAACATAAAAATAATATGCCAAATTAAAATATTTTCCTAAGTTAAATACTAGCTATAAATGATAAAATGAAAATATTTTCCTAAATGTAAAACAATAAATCAATATCAAACTATTTTCCTCAAGCAAATGCAAGCAATGAATAATAATGCAGAAAATTAAAAAGACACAATGATTTTATAGTGGTTTGGCTTTTTCAATGCCCACATCCACTCTCTTGGCAACTAAGGAATTTCCAATCCACTAAAAAGATTCTTGCTTTTTAATGGGATGAAGCGATAACCCTTACACAAGTTTTTTCACAAGATCAAACAATAACCCTTACACAATCTATAAAAGGATTCTTGTTTTTAATGAGATCAAGCAATAGCTCACCAACAATGGTTTTTACAGGCTTAACCATAAACCCTTACAAATAGGTCTTCAAGGTTAAGTAGAACCTTTATAATGGAGTACAAATTTTATCAAGAAAATGCCTTTACAAAGATTGGGTGCTAAGACTTTAAGCTTGAGTGTAGTGAAAGAAGAAATATCAGCTTAAATGAAGCAAGTATTCAACTTTTGTAAATTTGGTGAAAGACTAAAATGAAGTGAAATAGTGAGGATAAACTTTTGGAAGTCTCTCTAGGGTTTGCAGCTTTGGTTTAGGTTTTCTTTTACTTCCAAATAGCTCAAATACTATTTATAATTGGTGTGAAGTTTGGAGCCGTTAGATACAAGTTTGAATCAGATTTGACCGTTGATGAAGCTTGAAGGTCGATTACTGTTGCTGATTTTTGTACACGTAGGTATACAAATCACTCAAGTAATATAGAGGTAAGTCAAGTATTGTTTTCCAAAGAGATTTGCTCCTAAGCTTTTACTAAGAGCTTGTTTGGCTTGGGGTTTTTTTTTAACTTAAAAGCTATTATGAAGCTATTATGAAGCTCTTATAAAAAATAATATCTTTTAAAATTAAAATAAATCTGTTTGGTAAATTTAATTTTATAAGCTCTTTTTTATAGATAAGCTATTTGGCAAAACAACTTATATAAGTTCTAATTTTGGTTAAAATTACCATAAAGGGTATTTAATAAACAACTTTCTATTAATCACAAATTCCTTTGTTCACAAAGGTAAAAAGTTGACTTTATTTTTTTATTTATTTAAAATAATTTTTTAGAAATATAAAAAGTATTTTTATATAACATAAAATTAATAATTAAAAATAAATCATATAAAACTAGAAACGGATAATGTTGAAAATTTTTTTAATAGATGAAGATATTTTTTAAACAAAAGAAAAATTCTCCTGAAAATGATATGTGTGTTTTTTTAAAAAAAGAAGATAAAGCTTTTTTCAATGGCTTTTCCTATAAAACCAACTTTGTGTGTTGATCAAGACCTTGACAGGAGCTGGAAGAACCATCTTGTTGATCAATATGATTGCAGCTAGTTTTGTCATAGTAAAACTAATAAATTTTTCTGTTTGTTGACCAAAAGCAAGCATTTGAATCTTTCCAGTCTTATCTTTGACTGTGACTTTTAAAATCATTCTGTAAGTAATGTGAAGAATGATCATTACTTTGGTTATGTGTCATACAATTGTTGTTTCTGAAATCTAATAAAGTGTATTTTAGTTTGCTTACATCAGAACTGGTGTCTTTTCATTGTGTGTTGGACACTAAAATTTCCCGACACAGTACTGTAAGCCTGCTGCACATTGGTTGCAAGCATTGTAATACCATCCCGTTGATGCTTCCATATTCACAATTGTTGCAATAACTTCGAACTTGCTATTCTGTAAAAGTTGAATGTGCAAGAATAGATATGTGATGAAGACTTTTAGTCGTTGTGCACTATAATTGTGCAATTAATATTTGTTATAACTATTATGGTGGGATGGAGGGAAGATTCTACCATAATTTTTTTTGGTTCCATTGCTAGCAAGTTTGCAACAATGACCTTTGATGTTCTCTTTAGTTGACTAAGCTGCAACAGCCTTTTAGTTTCAATTGGTTGGAGCTGTGGTCAGATTGGTTGTTGTTCATACATGCCAATTCTTTTTTGTTGGAAAACATTATATTGTTTGAAAGATAATGGTTAATTGTAAGCTAAGATAGTAGAGATTTTGTTAAGGTTTCCTTATCTTGATTTCATTAACTTTTGGTATGTCAAGATTGGTGTACATCCTTGTTGCTGAACAAGATGATGCATATAGTGATCCTACGAAAATTTTATAGTAAATTTGTTGGCTCCATTAGTTTTTGATGATAATAAAACATTCCCATTTCATTTGTGTCTAATATTTCTAATTAAGTGTGCAGGACAAAAATTGTATGCAAATATTTGATCAATCATTCAAATGCACATATCAAAGAGCATAGAAATAAAGAAGTGACAATTGATCAACAAGACAGAAGCCCCTTAGTCGATTAATGAAGAATTAGTCAGCTAAGATTTAAATCAAAAGTTGGCGGGCTGAAGAGTATTGAGAAACAGAACCAACTTAGTCAACCAAGGAATGAGTTAGTCGACTAAGTGCACACTCCCAGAATTGCTAGAAACTGAGATCAGAAGACAAAGACGACTTAGTCGACTAAGATATCGGGTAGTCGACTAAAAGCATTCTACCAAAAATTTTTGAATTGTGCACTAGAAGATAGATTAATGGCCAAAATTGCTACCAAACTATTCCTAATGGTCAAAAACTATCTAACTCACATCAGAGCTAATTTTTTAAGTATAAAAAAGAGTTCCAACGGCTAGAAATGAAAAAAAAGGCTTTCAAGAACACATAAAAGAGCTGAAAAACCAAAAAACAGTTGTTGCTCATTTACTGCACTCAACTCTCATCTTTGTAATTGTGATCTGCACTTCATTTGTACCACTTAGATCAACCTTGTGATCATAGGTACACTCCTTTTACTTCTCTTATTGTATTCTTAGAGTGAGAGAGTCACTCTCAGGGATTGATTCAAGCTAGAATTGCTCGAGTGGGTATAGGTTCTAACTTAGCCTTGAAAAGTTAAGTGTTAGGTTATAGTTGAGCCCGGGAAAAACTATTGTGAAAGGTTTTGGCTGAGCCTGGTAAAAGTTATTGTAAAGCTTGGTGAAAGATTATAAATTTCACCTTTTATAGTGGATTGATTTGGAAAACCCTTGGTTGAATAATCAAGGTAGTGGATGTAGGTCTTGGATCAAACCACTCTAAATTCCTGCGCATTATCTACTCTGTTTTTATTTCATTGCTTTTTAAATTAGTTCCTCATCTTGCCAAAAGCCAAAAAGTGTTATTCACTCCTCCTTTAGCACATTTATTTGAGACTACCAAAAGTTTTTATATAATTTCTATATGAAGTTATGAGTTTGATTACTAAATGCTTTTTATGCATTGTACTCATGCATGTAGCTTTTAACCATTCGACCAGTAAAGATAAACACAACATTTGTGCTTTAGTGGAGTAATTCCTCATTCTATATGTTCAATGCTATATCTCTATACAATATTGTCACAACCCAAATTTCGGGCCATGACCGGCGCATGGGCCCAATGGACGTAGTCCACTAAGCCCAAGCAAGCCTATTAATATGACTTATTCATCATTCCATCAAAGGTTGCTAAGTCACATTTCATAACTTCGAATCAAATTAATACTAAGCATTGCCAACTTGTAGTGGCATTACCAATCAAGTATACATGTATTGTCTAAAACATATGTCTAAATAATTTACATCAGGTTTATCTATACATATAAAAAAGGAGACTCGATTTCCAGTGGAGAGACCCAAGTGACTTACGGCTACTGAATGCCAAGATACCTACCAAGGAAACGAATCTACAAGGGCACCTCGACTTACTTACCGGTTGCCTCTTGATCTGAAAACATGAAGTTGAAAATGGTGAGTATAAACCCAGTGATTGAACATAAGAAGGGAACAAGCAATCAATAGGAAGAATTTGGAAATCATGATGCACTTGTTTCAAAAACAATGCAATTGATTTAGTTTCTTACCAAAAACCCCTCATTTCAAACTCTGATTAATAACCTCATAGTGTTGCAAAAACCCATAATCAATCCATGAAGTTAAATGGGTGAAAAGTATGTTAAAATCAAGCAAGGTAGCAAGCATGGAAGCAAGTTTCTCATTGCAACAAAGTTCATTCTCGCTGCAGCGAGATTCGGGCGGCTAAAATAGAAAGTTTCTCGCAGCAGCGAGAAAATAGTGTCAGTTTGCATGTATTTCAGTTTTTCTATCATATCTCCCATTATAGAAGTTCAATTGACCTCATTTTTTGACCATTAGAAAGATAAGATGCAGGGATACAACTTTTGTGTTTACCACTTTTCTCAGTTCGGACAAGAATGTAGTCAAAATCTTCATTGAAGTGAAAGTACTGCAGTAAAACTCAAGAGTTTCTAGCTATAGTGAGATTTATTCTCACTGCAGCTAGTTGTTGGCTGCCAAAACAGAATGTTTCTCGCTACAACGAGAAACATGGCACCTAAGTGTTAAAAGGACCTCCTTTGTACTAAAAATCTGTTTGGTGTTGTAATAAAAATCAATTTGCAAGAAAAAGGGCAATTCTCAAGATTCATTATGCCAAATTTCACATGCATTACATCCGTAAAACCATATTCATGAGCTTTCTATAACACACACATTTACATATACATACATCGTCATCATGTGTGCACTCCTTACTCGCACACTCTATCATCATCATGTGTGCACTCCCTACTCGCACACTCCATCATCATCATGTGTGCACTCCCTACCCGCACACTCAACATCATCACCCAACGTCATTCATTAATACACAGCACATATTCATAAGATATATACATACATACCAACATAATATAAAGCATATGGATTCATCCTTATACACATCTCACATCTCACAATATCAAAAACATTTAATCAAGGCTTGTTCCATGGCACACATTTTCAAAGAAAAGTTGGATAAAATCATTCAAATATCTTGTGCAAATACATTCACATCCCTAAAACAAGTTTAAAATGCAAGTCCACTCATCGGTATTTTGGTGAACCTTTAGTCGATTCTAACTTCCCTAATGGTCCAAATGGGACGGTGGGGCTTCGTTGGAACCTATCATCACATTAACATCACAATTAACTCAATTCTCATAATTACAAGTTCTACAAGCTATCACCTACTAGTTTCCAAGTGCCATTAAATGGCTATCCATTTTCACTATCCTAATCAGTCTAAAGTGAATTTACAACCTCAACTACAAAATATTCACAAGTCAAATCTCTAGCCATTCTCAACACTAAAAATTCAACTCTAATTTACTACTCACCTTAATAGCTTTGTAACTTTGAAATTCTTTCCAACAATTCTCTAAGCAATTATAAAAGCTCCCTCTTTCTCTCTCTAAACACCTAGCTAGTGAGAGAGAATATGGAAGTAGGATTTTTCAAGGGTTTTAAAGTGAAAGAGTGGAAGAGCACAAGGGTTTATGAAAGGGTGCACCACAAGCATGAAAAGTGGAGCTATTTTGAGGGAGGTTATGGAGGTTCATATCAAGCTCCCATGGAGGTTGGAAGTAACATGAAAGAGAAGAAGAAGAAGAAGAAAAGCTGTTGGAGAATGAAAAAGCTGCTGGAAGAAAGAGATATTTATAGCCCATGCTTATCCACTCCACTTAAATTATGAAAATGCCCCTCCACAAATTAGCTTGTTCTCCTCCAATCCTTTCTGCAATCTTTTTACTCCTTTGACACTAGGACAAAGTCCATAATGGTCTAGAAATGTTCGAGTTCATGAAAACTTAAAAAGTTTGACCTGAGGTGAAAAATGACCATTTTGCCCCTACCGTGAAAATCATCACCATTTTTATTTCCTTCATCATTTTACCCATATTTTCATTATTCATTTATGCCTTAGGCCTACTTAGTCCTTAATATTGTTTAAAACTTTCTTTTGGGGGCTTACTAAGGAAATGACGAAATTACCTCTGATTAAGAAAATTGTGTGTACTTCTATCTATGAGTCTAGAAAGGTCAAGGTCTCACAAATATGACCTTTAAGATGTTGTAACTGTTCAAAGATATAAAATATGTAAGTATATCATATAAATAGATAAGCAATATAGTTGATAAATGTAATTGTTTGTTTATTTTGTTGATTTACCTCTTGTTTTGAATGTAGATATCTTGTTTTTATACAAGGAGGTCTCTATTATTCAACTATACTATTGTTACAGGGGCCATGGTTGTTAGCATTCTAATTACATCTACAACATATTAATGGAAGCAAGATTGTTAAACAAATCAAGAGTTAACTTACATGATAGAATCGTATAAAGAAAACATTTATTTCCAATACTTGTTAACACTTTCTTCTAATGTATCCTATCATGCAGGGAACTATACTTTATAAAGTTGAAGTGATAGTTAGGGTATCCAATAACATCATCATAGATTTCTATGACTGTTGTTACCATTGAAAATAGTACCACTATATCTCCAGGAAGGACATTAAAATTGTTCTTAACTTTCATCACTTGAAATTTGTTAATCAAATAAACAGAACTTTCTTTCAATATAGGGGAAAACTGTGGTGCATCCAATCCTCTTATCATTCCTTGGATTACATTTTTCTACAATAAACAGAGATAATACATTTTTATCCTAAAATCAATTTCAAATTTTCTAAATATGTATACCAAAGTAAAAGTAAAATTTATTGTATAGATTACCTTCACATCCGCAAGCAAAAGATCATGGCTGAGAAGGTTTTTAAGATTGTCTAGTGTCATTGACTGCCAAATCCTTAATCCCTTCACATGTATTGTATTTACTGGCTTAAATAATTGCAGTTCATTCAGATACTCATGAGTCATTTGTACCTGAAGATAGACATTTGTACAAATTAATTTTATCATATTATAAATAATCTTGAAGTATTGGATTTGTAGTACTCATTGTTATTTGTATTTGTAGATATGATGGTCTCAAATTGTA
The DNA here is from genome assembly GCF_000208745.1 of Theobroma cacao. Taxonomy (NCBI): domain Eukaryota; kingdom Viridiplantae; phylum Streptophyta; class Magnoliopsida; order Malvales; family Malvaceae; genus Theobroma; species Theobroma cacao. The sequence goes on from NC_030852.1 coordinate 7,919,001, forward strand.
TAATATAGGCAGCAATTTGAATAAAGAACATTTTGTGGCATTATCTGTTAGTAAAAACACATATAGTCTATATTAAGAATGTTTACAAAATACAAACAAAAAGCACATTAGGTTTAAAGCAATTTTGTTTAAACTACAAATTATAAGAGATCATAAACAACACCAATGAGGTACTTGTAGAAATGAGTCATTTTGTAATAGCTAAAGTTGTACAAAGCACATAAAAGGTTTGTAAATGCACACAATTATATTAAGCAGTGAAGGAGATTACCATAACCTGGCTATAAATTATCAAAAATTTCTTTGTAGATTATATTTTTTGGTTTCATTTTACTGTCCTTTGTCTTCATTCAAGATTAGAATCTTCAACCTTTGTTGAAACGTAACTCTTGATAAAGCAACATAAAATTGACCATGCATAAATACAGGTCTTGGTAAATACAAACTGATGATATCAAGAGTTTGTCCTTAACTTTTGATTATTGTCATACTATAGCATAATTTCACTTGGATTTATTTTCTTTGACAAACAAAAGGCCATTTTCGTTGTTTGATTGTCATGACCATCTTTGGAATAAAAACAATACCATTTGCAAAAACTCTTGATATTATCTTTCCTTCTATGACATTAGCAGCTAATTGAGTAACCAAAACTCTGGTTCCGTTATATAATCCAAAGCTTTTGTTTATATTCCTTAATAGCATATCTAATGTATTTACCTGCAAATCCAATCGATGGTCAAGAATACTAGGAAAACTAAGTGAGTTTAAAAATTCTATTGGATATAAGAGTTCGAATTATGTAGAATAGTTTGAAGCTTTTAACATCTGATTGACGCTATAATAAGACTTCAATGGACTTGTAATAAGACCAAGGAGATATGAGTTTATTGAATCCACAGTCTCATTATGAGGACTTAAAATTGATCTTTGTTTTAAATAATCTAAGTCTACAAAATTCTGTTGTAGATTATCATACATAGTCAAAATGATAGTTTCATTGGGTTTCACTAAATGAAACTACCAAATCTTGAGGTATTTGTATCCAGCAGGGCTCCTCCTCAAGATCATAGCTAGTAGCTGTAATTTTACCTTCCTTTATATCTAGTAACCACTGAGCAAAAGTTGAAATTTCAAACTTGATTTGTTCATCAGTATGAGATCTAAAAAGCCTCACGTTCAATATCAATCGATGGATATGGCAATGCTTCCATAAGAATGACTAATTTATACATGCGTTAAGTATTTTTGATTTTGTGGCGCCTTCTACAACAGGTAAAATTTGCCTAAAATCATCACCAAACAGTACTATTTTCCCACCAAAAGGCTTTTTCGCATTTTCATAATGATGCTTAATAAGTATGTTGCTTTATTCTTGTTTTGACATGAAAAAATTGATTAAACTTAATGAGCTTTGAAAGTGAAAGAAATTTTTGAGTATGAAGAAAATCCTTAAAAAATCATTAAAGTTAACCTTAGTAAAAAAAAATATTGAAATGCTTTAATTGTTTGAACATATTTTTAATATGGATGATCATGCTTTTTTTCTCAAAAGTTTCATGTTTTCAAAATTAAATGTGCCAACCCAAGGATCAAGTTTTCAAAAGAAATAACTTGAGTTTTAAACGACAAGGAGGCAAAATATATTTCTTTAACTATAGGAAGAATCGATTCTGGAGAAGAAGAAGTCAGTTCTTGAGCAAAGATCAACAGTGAATAATCGATTCTGAGAAAAGAAAAAATCGATTTTTGAAAGATAAAAGCTACAGACCTTGTGAAGAGCCGTCACCTAAAAAACAAAGAATCTATTTTGGAGAAACAAAAGGCAGAAGGAGAAAAGTAAGGAAGAAAGAACCGATTCTACAATGAGAAGAAGTCGATTTTTAAAGTATCAAAAGTAAAACTTAGAAACTTGGTGACCAAGAAAGGCATGGTACAACTGGACAAAAATGGAGTGGCAAGATTCAAGCTTGAATTCAAATTTTGGTGCTAGTCCATAGTGAAGAATTGACAATTGCCACCTTGAGCCAAAAGAGTGTAACAAAACTGGAAGTCAACTTGAGCAATCAAATGTATATTTTTTACTCAAACTTTTACTTGACTTGCTAATAATTCCAATTCTTTATCAAATTAACTTGTAATATGCTATATAATATATTCTAATTGTACATCTCCTTGTTCTCATATATTCTAACAACATCTTCTTGTTCTCCTTGCAATGTATGAAATTGATCGAGCATGTGAAATTCCTAAAAAAAAAAAGAATTTATTGAAAATAAGTATTTCCTTATAAGTTGGTGATTGTCTATCCGTACTTGCTCATCGTAATTTCCTGGTCATCTTGGCATTTGTCATATTCAGTTTGAAGATAGGATTAATCAAGAATAATTAAGAACTTGAGTTAGAGAGTGACATTCATCAAAGTTTTTTACTATTTCAAAAGCATCACCAGATTACAATGCTAAAATATGTGTCTTTACAGTACAAGTTCTCCACTTATGTTAGCTATGTTATATGATGATAAGAGTTAAGGTTTATTGTTTTGATATTCCAAATTTCATTTTAGTAGAATGTTGTTTAATACACTCTTTAGGCTATGGCACAAAAAGATAGCCTTATGATTGAGTATAGTTGTAAATGAATGCAAGCAATCGAGATGGATTGAGATGTTAGCTTTGTGAAAGTGTTCAGTCACACCCATAAACGTTTAAGGGCTCGCAGTGATTTCGTAAACAACAAGTCTAAAGCTATTAGTGTACGTAAAAAATTGATTGATTTTTACTTCAAAGTTGACAATATAATTGAATACTAATCTTTTTTAAATTTTTTGTAGGAAAAGTATACTTTTGCATTATCACAAAATTATGGTGAAAATTCATCCTCACAGCCAGAATTCAATCCGCATGCTTAAACTGAAGCAATTGGAGGGATGGCGATTACACTCACTCACATGTATGGGTTTGGTTCTCGGAGGCCTACTATAACTATACTTAATAATGCAGCAACAACAGAGTCAGCAGTTGACCTTAGCATTTCAACTGCTACCAATACTACAATTGGGTTGAAAGATAAAGTGCAAAATCTATCAAACCACTTGAGTAAGATGAGCGAGGAAATGAAAGAGACTTTTGCAAGCATGAATGAATATCTAGCAAGTATGCAAGCAATGATGGCGGGGAAGAAGCATTCAAAAAAGGACCTTTGCATAGCTCAAGTTCAGATTCTGTCGAGTAAGAAAGTGAATTTCATGATATAAAGCCTATTAATTTTCTACATTTGGACTTAGACACTTTTTTAATGTGGCGTACAATAGCACTTGAAATTTATGTTTATATTTGTTTGACTTTTTAGACATTGTGTGTTTGTGGTTAATTTTAATCGTAGTAACTTAACTTTGAATTAAGGATTTTAATGCATATATTTTTTATGAAATTTGGATGTTAATTGTGACCTGTATAGATTATTTTTATTAATTTATGATGACTTTGTTGGCTCCATTAGTTTTTGATGATAATAAAACATTCTCATTCATTTGGGTTTAATATTTCTACTTAAGTGTGCAGGACAAAAATTATATGCAAATATGTAATCAATCATTGAAATGCACATATCAAAGAGCATAGAAATGAGGAAGTCACAATTGAATAGCAAGACAAAAGTCCTTTAGTTGATTAATGAAGAGTTAGTCAGCTAAGATTTAAATCAAAGGTTGACGGGCTGAAGAGTATTGAGAAACAAAACCAACTTAGTCGACCAAGGAATGAGTTAGTCGACTAAGTGCACATTGCCAGAACTACCAAAAATTGGGAACAAAAGACAGAGACAACTTAGTCGACTAAGATATCGATTAGTCGACTAAGAGCATTCTTCCTGCAAGTTTGAATTCTGCACTAAAGGACAGTTTAACGGTTAAAACCAACTCCCAACTGTTTCCAACGGTTAGAAAACTGTCAAACTGCCATCAGAGTTGTTTTTTCAAGCATAAAAGAGGGTTTCAACAGCTAGAAATGTATTGAAGGCTTTCAAGAACACACAAAAGAGCTGAAAAACCAGAAAACATCCTCTGTACTTCACCGCACTCAACACCCATCTTTGTAATTGTATTTTGCACTGCAACTTGTACCACTTAGATCAACATTGTGATCATAGGTACACTTCTTTTTCATTTCTCTTTATGTTCTTAGAGTGAAAGGGTCACTCTAAGGGGTTCAATTAAGCTAGGATTGCTTGTTTAAGTTAAGGTTCTAACTTAGCCTTGAAAAGTTAGGTGTTGGGTTATAATTGAGCCCGGAAAAAACTATTGTGAAAGGTTTTGGCTAAGCATGGTAAAAGCCATTGTTAAACTTAGTGAAAGCTTGTTAATTTCACTAGTTTTTAGTGGATTGGTTGGATAATCAAGGTAGTAGATGTAGGTCTTGGACCGAACTACTCTAAATTCCTGCGCATTGTCTACTCTATTTTTGCTTTCATTGCTTTTTAAATTAGTTTCTCATCTTGCCAAGATCCAAAAAGTGCTATTCACCCCCCTCTAGCACATTTAATTGGGACCAACAAGTGGTATCAGAGCTAGTTCCCTGTTCTTAAGGTCTAACACCCTTTGAGAAGATCCAAATGGCTCAACTAAAATCAGTAGTTGTTAAGGGACAATCAACAAACAGACTACCTCTGTTTGATGGCTCTAACTATCCTTATTGGAGCACTAGGATGTCTATATATATTAGAGCAATTGATTATGAGATGTGGGATGTTATAACAGATGGACCATACATTCCCTCAACTCTAAATGTAGTAACAAATGAGATGATTCTAAAGCCAAGGTCTGAATGGACCGAAGCTGAAACTAAGAAAGTCCAAACAAATTTTAAGGCTATCAATAATTTGCATTGTACCTTGACTCCCACAGAATTCAACAAAGTATCAAGCTGTACAATAGCTAAACAAGTGTGGGATAAGCTTAGGATTATCCATGAAGGGACTTCTCAAGTCAAGGAGTCCAAGATAGCCCTCTTGACCTATAATTATGAAATGTTTAAGATGGAGCCTGGTGAAGATATCACCAGCATGTTAGATAGATTCACAAATATCACAAACATACTTAGTCAGCTAGGCAAACCAATACCTGAGCATGAGATTGTTAAAAGACTTCTTAGAAGTCTACCAAAAAATTGAAAGCCTAAAGTGACTGCAATCTGAGAAGCCAAGGACATAAATATTATTACTCTAAATGAGATTTGTGGTTCTCTCCTCACTCATGAGTTAGAACTCAAGAAAGAAAAAGAAGAATATAGGAAGGAAACAAAAGAAAAGAAAAAGAGCATTGCACTAAAAGTCAGCATTCTTGAAGAAGAGTTGGAAGAGTTATCCTGTGATGATGATAAAGAGTTGGCACTGGTTGTAAGAAAATTCAGAAAGCTTATGGGAAGAAGAAATCGGAGACTAGCTAGAAGAGGGTTCAGAAAAGATCAAAGTCCTTCATGGAAAACAAGAAACAAATTTGACTCTAACAAAAAAGAGGAGCTGGCCTTCTTCGAATGCAAGAAGCCTGGACATTTTAAGTCCGAATGCCTATTGCTAAAGAATGAGACTCCAAAGAAAAACAAGAAATCAAAGAAAGCAATGGTGACAGTTGCTTGGGCAGACAGTGACAATTCAAGTTCTGAAAGTGAGGAAGGAAAAGCTAAGGAAAGGGCCAATCTGTGTTTGATAGCACAAAAAAATGACTTTGAGGTATCCTCATCCCCTTGTGATATTTCTATTGATGATTTACAAGATGAGTATGAGTGTCTTTATGATGAATTTGAAAAACTCCTTTCAAAATACAAGATTTTAAAGAAAAAGACTGCATTCCTTGAAAATTATTTAGAAAAGATAAGAGAAGAGTTCAATTCTGTTTTTGAGCAAAGAAATTTTCTACAAATTGAGTTACAACACTCAAAAACAGATTTTGAAGTTTTAAAATTAAAGCTGGACAATAAATCTGAAGCTTTGCAGAAATCACTTGATGAAAACACAACTCTTAAAAGTTTGAAAAATGAAACTTCAAAAAGAAATGTCTACTACAAGAAAAATCCTGCTAATGCAGCATCCAGGTGCTATATATGTAATAAATTTGGTCATTTATCATATGATTGTGTTATGAAAAGAAGCATGCAGAAAATAAGAAAAATATAGGTTCCAAAAAAATCCTATATTGCTATTAATAATCAAGGACCCATCAAGGTATGGGTACCTATAAAGACAAATTGAAATTCTATTTTGTAGGTTGAGCTGCCCTTAAAGGAGACATGCTCAATAGCTCAACTCAAGAAGAAGTAGCCTTGGTATATCGACAGTGGCCGCTCATGGCACATGACAAGAGATGAAATGTTATTTTCTCAGCTGGACAAAAGAAAAGGAGGTACCGTATTCTTTGGTGATGATTCAAAAGGTAGAATCCATGGTATAGGAACGGTTGGTAAGAACTCCCAAACTCAAATCAGTCATGTGTTATTGGTTAAAGGCTTAAAACATAATTTATTGAGCATTAGTCAACTATGTGATAAAGGATTTCAAGTATGCTTTGATTCAAATAAGTGTGAAGTGATAGATATAAGCACAAATAAAGTTTCATTTATAGGAAGAAGATTAAAGAATATGTATGTTGTGTTTCTTGAAGATCTTGAAATAAATTGTGAAATGTGTTTAGTAGCAAATGCTGAAAATGATAGCTGGCTATGGCATAGAAGACTAGGACATGTGAGCATGCATACTATGTCAAAATTAATTAAGAAAAATCTAGTTGTTGGACTGCCGAATGTAAAATTTGAAAATGATAAAGTATGTGATGCTTGCCAACTAGGAAAACAAGTTAAAACATCTTTTAAGACTAAGAAGATTGTATCCACATCAAAACCTTTTGAATTGCTGCACATTGATCTATTTGGTCTAATAAGAACAACTAGTCTAGGAGGAAAATCTTATGGCTTTGTAATAGTTGATGACTACTCTAGGTACACTTGGGGTCTATTTTCTTGCTCATAAGAATGATGCTCTATCAGCATTTATAAGTCATTGTAGGAAAGTTGAGAATGAAAAAGGACTAGCCATAGTTAGTATTAGGAGTGATCATGGAGGAGAGTTTGAAAGTGATGAATTTGAGAAATTTTGCAATGAAAAGGGGTTGGATCATAATTTTTCTACACCTAAAACACCCCAGCAAAATGGAGTTGTAGATAGGAAAAACCGAACCTTAAAAGAAATGGCTAAAACTATGCTTTGTAAGAATAACCTTCTAAAATATTTTTGGGCTGAGGTAGTGAACACAGCAGTGTATATACTTAATAGAGTTTCAATTAGAGCCATGATATCAAAGACTCCTTATGAACTATACAAGGGTTAGAAACCAAATATTTCACATCTTAGGAGTTTTGGTTGTAAGTGTTTTGTGTTAAATAATGGAAAACAGTCCTTAAGTAAGTTTGATGCAAAGAGTGATGAGGCAATATTTTTAGGATATGCATTAAACTTAAAGGCTTATAGAGTTTTCAACAAAAGAACTTTAACTATTGAAGAATCAATTCATGTAGTTTTTGATGAGTCCAATGCCTTACAAAAGGAAGTTCATACTGATAATGATGATGTAGAGATCTTAGAAAAGCAAATGGAAGAAATGAGTTTAGAGAACAATAAAAATAATGAAGAAAGCTCACCTAGAAGAGAAAATGAAACTCCACCTCTAGAAGATTTGCAAAGAACAGAAAATCAAAATAATGATCTTCCAAGGAGTTAGAGATATGCAAAAGATCACCCATAAGAACTAATCATAGGTGATATTTCTCAAAGAGTTAAAACTAGGAGAGCAACAAGAGAGACTTGTGAGTTTTCAGCTTCATATCTCAAATTGAGCCTAAGACATTTGAGGAAGCAGAACAGAGGAAAGCTAGATATTGGCCATGTAAGAGGAACTTGATCTATTCAAAAGAAATAGTGTGTGGTCATTAGTCTCTAAGCCTTTAAACCACCCAATTGTTGGAACAAAATGGGTGTTTAGAAATAAGTTAGATGAGCAAGGAAATGTAGTTAGAAATAAAGCTAGGTTAGTAGCCCAAGGATACAACCAAGAGGAAGAAATTGACTATGATGAAACTTTTGCACCGGTTGCTAGGATTGAAGCCATAAGGTTGTTGCTTGCTTTTGCATGCTTTATGAATTTTAAATTGTACCAAATGGATGTAAAGAGTGCATTTTTAAATGGTTTCATTCAAGAGGAAGTGTATGTTGAACAACCACCAAGATTTGAAGACTTTGAAAAACCAGATCATGTTTTCAAACTCCATAAAGCCTTGTATAGATTGAAACAAGCTCCTAAAGTTTGGTATGAGAAGCTTTCAAAATTTCAGGTTGAAAAAAGATATGTTAGGGGTAGCATTGATACTACATTGTTTATCAAAAGATATTTAAATGATTTAATTGTTGTTCAAATTTTTGTGGATGACATTATATTTGGTGCAACTAATAAGGCTTTATGCGAGAAGTTTGCCAAAGAGATGTAGGGTGAATTTGAGATGAGCATGATGGGTGAGCTGAAGTACTTTCTCGACTTTCAAATTAAACAAAGTGAGAAAGGAATCTTCATCAACCAAGAAAGATACACTCAAGATATGCTCAAAAAGTATGATATGCTGAAGCTAAAACCACTATGCACACCAACGAGTCCATCCACCAAACTTGATACTGATGAGAAAGGAAAAAGTATTGATCAAAAGCTCTATAGAGGTATGATTGGATCTTTACTCTACTTAACAGCAAGCAAACTAGATATTCAGTTTAGTGTGTGTTTGTGTGCTAGATTTCAGTCACAGCCTAAAGAATCACACTTAACTGCTGTTAAGAGAATTTTTAAATACCTCTTAGAAACACAAACCTTAGGAATATAGTACTCTAGAGAATCATCATTTAATCTTGTAGGGTATTCGGATGCAGAATTTGCAGGAAGCAAAATCGATAGAAAAAACACTAGTGGAACATGCCAATTTCTAGGAAGTATGCTAGTTTCTTGGTCTAGTAAGAAACAAAATTCTGTAGCACTCTCTACAGCTGAAGCAGAGTATATTTCCTTAGGTAGTTGTTGTGCTCAAATTTTGTGGATCAAACAACAACTAAGAGATTTTGGAATTACAGTACAAAATGTACCAATTTTCTATGATAACACAAGTGCAATCAATATATCTAAAAATCTTGTGCAGCATTCTAGAACTAAACATATTGAAATTAGGCACTATTTAGTTAGAGACCATGTAGTGAAGGGAGATGTTAAAATTGAGTTTGTGAATACTTTGCATCAACTAGCTGACATCTTTACCAAACCTCTAAATAAAGATAGATTTTGTGAAATTAGAAGGAATTTAAGAATGATTAATATGCAGGAGTTGTAAGAAAAATTTTTGACTCATACACGTAAAACAGAAGGCACTTAGTCGACTAAAGAAAATCTTAATCAACTAAGAGCATTCTGTTTCATTAAATAATAAGACTCAGTTAAGTTGAAGGCAGGAGGAATAAAATAATAAGAAGAAATTACCTACCAAGAAACAAAAATAGAGAAGAAAAATTGCTCCAACCAAAAATAAATTTATGAGGCAATTTTTGAATTTTGAAGAGGGCGTTACAAATTGCACTTAAATTGGGGGAGTTAGACAGTTTTTCATTTGGAATTAAACTGCTCTCAACCCATTCTCTTTACACTCACTCTCTCTACTGGAACCGAAGCCTGAAACTGAAACTCTACCCCTTAACCATTTGAAACCCTGTGTTGAAAATCTTCCAAACCAAATGGCTAAAACCTCTTAGAGCAAAGAGATTATTGAGAAGAAGAAAGGCAAACAGCCAATGGAAGAAAGTCTAGAAGTTAAAATACTAAAGAAACAGAATAGGATTGAATCAGGGTCTGTAAGTAAAGAATCTGAAAAATCAAAGAGTCACAAATCTGAAAAGAAGAAAGAAAAGAGAAAACTACACAAGAAAGGTACTTCTTCATCTTCTAAATTCAGAAATAAAGTGCATGAAGAGAGATTTAGAAAAATAGAGAATGCACCCATCACTTGTGGAAAATATATTGATTGGGAAAGTTTTAATGAAATGCTTGAAATTCTGACAAGTTTATCAGATTATTTTGAAGAGCTAAAATTGAAAGAATTCAGCACATTTAAAAACTGATCATACAGTGCTAGTTTAGTTAAGGAATTTTATTCGAGTATTATTGTTGAGAAGGATGAACTGGAGAAACTAGATGATTATTCTAATGAGAGTCTGATGTGTTTTTGAATGGGAAGGAATTTACTGTCACTGCTGCAGACTTAGGGGAACTTCTTAAGATAGAGTATAATGAGGGAGAATTTGAATTCCTTGAGAAGTATGACTCCTCATCCTTGTGGTAAGTGATCATAGGGAAGAAAGAAAAGTATTCCTCCAAGAGCAATGTAGGGCTTATTACAAGTCCTTAAATAAGGATTCTGCATTACTTTGTTGCAGCCAATATTCATGGCAAGAATGGAAGCTTAAGCTACATTAGCCTCCAAGATTTATGGCTAATGGAACATGCCTTTAATGGTGTTGCACTTAATCTGGGAAGGTTCATGATTGAAAGAATGAGGGGTGCATGCAGACTAGAGAATATCAACTTGCCTTATGAAAATATCATCACTTCTCTAGTGCAGAAGAAAGGGATTTAGAGTTCTAGATATGAGGTTGACAAGGTTAAAACTAGAGACCAAGCCATTTATTTAGGAAGCTTACCTAAAATGGGGTACAAACTTGATGGAAAAAGATACATTAAAAACCCCAAAGTTGGTCTAGGAAAGGAATCCTCCTTACCTACTCAACTAGAGGCAACACCATCTCAATTCTCAAATAAGGTAATCTTTAATCTGCTAATGAGAATTGATGGGAAGCTCACTAACCAGGGAGCAAGAATTCAGAAAATTAAAGAAAGGTTAACAAAAATGGAAAGCAAAATAAAAGGAAAACAAAAAGCGCCATCTGAACCAACTGCTGCAGACAGTTCTGCAACTCCTAGCTTGGCTCTAGTAGGACAAGAAGCTGAGGTGCAAGCTGAAGGTCATGAACCTGAGGTGGAACAACCAAGAAAATCACCCTCACCTAAGCCTCAAGACAAGGATGAATCTGATCAAGGTACTGAGGTGCTTGGATCACTTAATGAAAATCCCCCCTCTGAACCACAACCTCAACCATCTCCTCCACATTCTGAAGAAGTCTCAATCATGGGACTATTCCATCAAATGGTTCAAGATGAGAAAGCTGAGAAAGAGGTAGCTAAGGCAAAAGCTCAGCAAGCAGCATTTGCATCAACTCCTACTGCAGAAGAGCAGTCAGGGAAAGAAAAAGAAAAAGTTACTGAAGAACTACAGAAAAAGTCCAAACCACTAGGTATGCGCAAGAAAACAATGACAACCAAAACAAAGTTCATCAAAAGGAGGAAATCATCCAGATTGGCTGAGAAGGCCAAGCCAACACCAATCTCCTTTCCTCAAGACCCTCTTCTGATTTCATCCCCTGAAAAGTCCCCTGAGAAATCACCACCTCAACCAAAATCCTCTCCTCAACCCCTCAATGTCAAATACTACACTGATGATGAATCTTCTCCCTCATCCTCCTCTGAAGCTGATTAGGAATTGATGATGACAAAAAAATGGAGAAATATGGCAGGGACCTTAGGGGAGAATTTAGGGGAGATAGGAAGTAGAAACTGTCTAAAGGCAGTTTAGGAATATTAATTGTTAATTTGAGGAAATCTGCTGTTTGTGCCATGATGGCAATTGAACACTTAAATTTAACCCTGGTGTTTATGTTTTTGTGTGTAAAATGGGATTCTAATATGTTTATGCTATTTGGTTGTTGATAATTAAATATATGATGATGTCTTACTATTTATGGTATTTCAATTGCTGCTGATAAAAATCTGGTGTTGTACTGATATTGAGAAATGATGTTGATGGTTGATTTTTGTCATGTTTTCATGAATGGAAATGGTTTGTGGATATATATGGATGCAAACTATACTACATCTGACTGAATAATGTCATTTTTTATATGACATGAATAAAATTTACTAAAATAAATAAGCAAAATATGCACACACAAAGGGGGAGCACACACTTAGGGGGAGTAATCTCCATTTTTCTGCAGAATTGAAAAATAAAAAGACACTATGTTATTAATCAAGGAATGTTTTGTCATCATCAAAAAGGGGGAGATTGTTGGCTCCATTAGTTTTTGATGATAATAAAACATTCTCATTCATTTGTGTTTAATATTTCTACTTGAGTATGCAGAACAAAAATTATATGCAAATATGTAATCAATCATTGAAATGCACATATCAAAGAGTATAGGAATGAGGAAGTCACAATTGAACAGCAAGACAAAAGTCCCTTAGTTGATTAATGAAGAGCTTGTCAGCTAAGATTTAATTCAAAGGTTGGCGGGCTAAAGAGTATTGAGAAACAGAACCAACTTAGTCGACTAAGAAACGAGTTAGTTGACTAAGTGCACACTGCTAGAACTACCAGAAACTGCGAATAGAAGATAGAGACAACTTAGTCGACTAAGATATCGGTTAGTCGACTAAAAGCATTCTGCCTGCAAGTTTGAATTCTGCACTAAAAAACAGTTTAACGGTTAGAACCAACTCCCAACTGTTTTCAACGACTAGAAAACTGTCAAACTGCCATCAGAGTTATTTCTCCAAGTACAAAAGAGGGTTCTAACGGCTAGAAATGCATTGAAGGCTTCCAAGAACACACAAAAGAGCTGAAAAACTAGAAAACATCCTCTATACTTCACTGCACTCAACGCCCATCCTTGTAATTGTATTTTGCACTTCAACTTGTACCACTTAGATCAACATTGTGATCATAGGTACACTTCTTTTTTCATTTCTCTTTATGTTCTTAGAGTGAAAGGGTCACTTTAAAGGGTTCAATCAAGCTAGGATTGCTTGTTTGAGTTAAGGTTCTAACTTAGCCTTGAAAAGTTAGGTGTTGGGTTATAGTTGAGTCCGAAAAAAACTATTGTGAAAGGTTTTGATTAAGCCTGGTAAAAGCCATTGTTAAGCTTGGTGAAAGCTTGTTAATTTCACCGGTTCTTAGTGGATTGGTTGGAAAATCATTTGTTGGATAATTAAGGTAGTGGATGTAAGTTTTGGATCGAACCACTCTAAATTCCTACGCATTGTCTACTCTGTTTTTACTTTTATTGCTTTTTAAATTAGTTCCTTATCTTGCCAAGAGACAAAAAATGCTATTCACCCCCCTCTAGCACATTTAATTGGGATCAACAGACTTTTTGTTATCAACAGAATTACCAATGGAATTTTACTATTGTTAGTGTGTTTCCAATAAAATTTTTCGTTGGTAATACGTTTTCAACAGAATTTCGCAATGAAATTCTCAATAGACTTTTTCCGTCGATATTGCGTTTCCAACGGAAACGTTCGTTGGTAATGCGTTTCCAACTAAATTCTGTTGGAAATTACCAACGAAATTTTCTACTGGCAAATCTGTTGGAAATTTTCAACAGAATATTTTGTTGGTAATTCCGTTGATAATTTCCAACAAAAACTATTGTTGGAAAATCTATTGGTGATTTCCAACAAAAAATACTGTTGAAATTTCATTAAAAATTTCCAACAAAATATTCCATTGGAAATTTCGTTGGTAATTTCTAATGAAAAATTTATTTGAAAATGCAATGCCAACTGAAAAATTTCGTTGGTAATTTTCAACAGAATTTCGTTCGAAACCCATTACTAATGAAAAATTTCATTGAAAATTTCTAACAAAATTCCATAGGAAAAGCATTTTCAATGAAAAAGTCCGTCAGAATTTTAGTCATTTCTAATGGAATTGACCTACAATTTTGTAGATTTTTTTTTGACGGAATTATGTGCTTTTTCCAATGACAATTTTTCATCAAAAAATTTCCAACGAAAAATATTACCAATGACACTTTCAGGGATGGAATTTTTAACAAAAATTTTTGTTGGAAATTTGTAGGAAGAAAAGCATTTTCAACAGAATTTTGACTTTTTCTAATTAAAATTTTTTTCCGAAAGAACTCATTAATTTTGTAGTGTCTTATCCTTGAAAAGATTGTTGTCAAGGTTAAGCCTAAGCCTTAAAAAAACTGATTTGTAAAGGATATGCTTGAACCTTGAAAAAGTAGTTTTATAGTGAATTGACACCTTCTTGGTGATCCAAGGAAGCGGATGTAGGCATCAAGGCCAAACTTTGATAAATCTTTGTGTCTTCTTCTTATTCTTTAAAATTGCTATTCATTTTTATTGAATTCTTTAATTAATTTTTAAAACACTTGGAAAAAGTTTTATGCAATTTTAATTCATTGTGGTGAAGAAGCTATTTGTTCTTAATTGGTCTAAAAGTGCGTTAGCCTTAAAAAATTTTAAAAAAAAAATTAAAATACTCAATTCATCCCTTTCTTGAGTTTATACTTTTGAGCTAATATTGTAATAGTATTGGTGGATATTATTGCAATGATTGGATCAATAAAGTTTCGTAATCAATTGAAGAAACTAAAATAATATTTAAAAAAAAAAGCTTGATATCTTCATTAGTGACCTCATCCAACATGCCAATAGAAGTCTAGTACCATACAAGCTGAAGACTTCCGGTTAGAATAATAAACTGGCTTGAAGGCTTGCAACCTGTACAATTACACAACTTAACATAACTCACATCTGAAGACTTATTGGAAACTAAAATAAAATTTGATTAAAGGGAATCCAAAAAAAATATTAATCATGAGATGATATAAATTTGGACTTACAACTGTAGAGAATGATACTTAAAGATTCCATTAATATTCTTAATTGCAATATGTCTTATATTAATAGACAAGAGTTGCTACTTCATTGGTTATTGAATTAATTAATAACAAATTCAAAACTCTAAAAAAAATATGCGTGAATCTCTTTGGAGATGAAACATTTGAATCACTTCTGAGGTAATTTTATTTTTTATCTTTAATTATCTTAGATAAATTCTTAACTTTTATCTTGAACAATAATAATTGTTATTCAATTAAAAAAATTTAAAATTCCATGCAATAAAAAATAACAACTTGAAGTCGAAGGACGTGTAAGATCATTTACTTTAAAAGTTTTAATACTAAAATCATAATAGCAAAATAACAATATGACTTTAAAGAAAAAGATTCGAATATAAATATTTTGAATAAATAAATACATATAAATGTTATTAAAGCAAATGATGTTTGCTTTTCTTCAAACTGTTGTACTTTGTTTTCGTTGATTTGACTTACATACTTGGTTTGTAACCTTATTATAAATGAAGTTTGTATGAGCGTAAAGTCGTAGTTTAATAAAGCTTATGTTCCTCTTCCACGCATGGGTGGCATCATCTGCTTGTGCTCAGTGGGGAGTAAGCACATACATTTTACAAGCATGCGATTCCAACTGTGCCGATATTTGGCCCTTCAATGAGTATTCAGTTGAATGCTGTGTGCAAAACAGTATATATGTATATAAGAACTCAATAACAGCTTTAATTATAAGTAAAATAACCTTTAAAAAAACTCTTAAATTATTTAAAATTTTTAAATAAATTTTTATATTTTATTCTGTTCAATCAAATTTTTATATTTTTATTTTTAACTAAATAAATTTTTATATTTTTATTTTGAATTAAATAAATTCTTATGATTAATAATTGACTTAATAAAAATATCATTTCTCATTCTATGTTATGTGGCGTTGATATAAAACTAACTTGACATGTTAATAATGAGGTAATATATTGATATAATATGATTATATAATTATATTATATTTTTCATCTTTCACATCATTATTACATTAATATCGTATGGATATAAAATAATAATGAATAATTTGATTAAAGATAATTAATCAATTATTAGTTATAAAATTTATTTAATTTAAAATAAAAATATTAATATTGAATTTAACAGAATAAAAAAATAAAAAATTAATTTTTTTTAACATTATAATATATATATATATATATATATATATATATATATATATATNAAAAGATATTATTACTATATATATATATATTATATATATATATATGTATCCTCACTCACCGTCCATAAATCCCGTGCCTTGACGGCAACCGTTGGTTGAAGGCCTATGTCAGACCAGAGTGCGGTGACGTTGGCTTTCCGCGAACCTCTATTCCATAGCACCACGGCTACCTTATTATCGCTAAGAGGACCAGCCCAAACCTAGGGTTATTCAAATTCAATTAACAAAATTAGTTGAGCTACCATTATTGAAACAGACTGATCGCCACTGCATTAAAACCTGAAAGATCCTGGTAACTGACCTCTAAATGTCCATCCCTCTTCACCTTTTTACCTTGAACACCTAGCTTGTCTGTTGACAAACTCATAGTTTTCAGCCATAAAAACCCATCACTAATTGTTTCAAACAACTTAATTAATTTACCTTGATTGACTGCAATGACATCCTCATTACTGAGTATTTCATAAGTGTCATTGTCCATCGTGCGTATGTCACACCCAATTATTAAAGGAGCCTGTCGATCAACCAAAAGAAAAAACTCATAACTTTGTCAGAAAGGAGCGGTGTATGCAATTTAAGCTGTTTCCCTTCCCACCTTAGCTATTGCCCATATGCTAAAATGCGAACGATACTCGTCCACTGTCATCCCTCCATTCCCAACTTCTAACATATCGGGATCTAATAATACCATAAAGTTCAATACAAGAAGAAAATAGTGTAGCATTAGTAACATAAAAGAGTACTTAATTAACAGACTTTTGATCCAGTTTTTTGCTGGTTGCAATGGAAACCACTGTAGAGGAGAATTCATAACTTTTGTTAATTACCATTCCAACCTCCGGGCCCAGCATAAGATGCCCACTCGTCGTTTCGATCAGCACGAACTATCATGCTTTGTCAAACAATTAATAGAGAAAAAAAGAGGTAAATTATTTACAATAAAGATTGCTACTTAACAAGGATTTTAAAATTTCGGTATTTGTCTAAGGATTTTTTCATTGGGATTTCTTAATGAGAAGTTAAGTATTTAAATTGTCATCTTTAGAAGGAAAAAAAAAATTTATTATTAATTATTGATTAATTAATTTAATTAAAATATCACTTATCATTTTATATCACATATATTGAAATAACATGCTGATATATAATAATAATTTTTTATAAATATTTTAATCTGTCATGATGACATGTCATATGATATTTTTTATCTTCCATATTATCATTTTATGCATATAAAATGACATATGATATTATAATTAATGATCATTAACCATAAACACTTATTGGATTCAAAAAAAATATTAAGATATGATTGAATTATGTAATAAAAGAATAAATATTTATTTAAATTTTTTTAAATAATTTAAGAATTCCTACATTGTATAAAAATAATTAATAAAAAAAATAGTAAAAAATATTAATATAGCGTAAGGTTAGAGGTGAGTATTTATTTTATGGTTAGTTAGACATATAACAAACCTGTCCCAATTATCACGGACGTCTCCCGAGGTTCTCCAACTATTTCCAATATCCGGGGCCCAAGTGGCCGGGTGTTCCCGTCCCCTGCCATATGTTCACGACAGAATTCACCGACCAAGTTTTTCTTCTATTTAAACATTAAAAAGATCTACTACAATGACTTGGCACACAAGACCAGTAGTGAAAAGCTGATTTACTCACAAAAATAATGTTAAAGTCCCTAACAAGGCAAACTACTCTCAGGCATTTAAATATAAGTTAATATCATCAATTTTTTTGTCATTGATTATTTCTTCCCATTCATATTACTAATTATCACCATCCAAGTCATTAATTTTGCTTTGCTTTCCATTTATAGCCTGAGAATTACATACCGATGTCACATTTTCTTTTGGTATCGGGACAGGAAACATACATTAAAAAAACCATATCAAATCAAGCATTAATATACCTCTTAGAATTAGGGAACTTAAGAAAATAACCACCATAAAGACAATATAACAAAAGATAAGGAAAAGTTTACATCAATCCTTTTGACATTAAATTCAATTAGAACCAGAAACTTTATGTTGAAGAACTCAAATTTAAATTTTGAAGAGAATTTAAATTTAAATTGGAATAAAAAATATTATATATATATATATATATGTATGTATGAATATATAATAGGTTTTATACATAGCTATGTTACTTTTCTTGGGGCATGCAGATTATATAAATTTGGGAATCTAGAGAGATTTTCATTTTAATCAGATCAAAACCAATTAAGAATCTAAAAAGTAAAGAGCAATTAATTACACTTTTGCTCTCAGAGTATGATTTTAGTTTAATTTGTCTTAAATAATTAAGATCAACTTCCAAAATAATATCAATTTACACATGTGATCTTACCATTCACAGATAGAAAAAAAGATGGGCCTCCCTGTGCTCAACAGTGCCTCACTCATTCTGTGGTACCTATGAGCAAACCACAAGAATTACCATTAGAAAACTCTAAAGCAAAAAATATAGCCAGTTTTTGAGTTTAGTCCTTAATTAAGCGAATAAATTCTGATTACACAAAAAATACGAAAAAAGAAGAAGAAGAAGAAGAACTCTAAAAGCAGTGAATATACCTCTCTCTTGGAGTTATACCATAATTCTCACAGTTGTCATACTTCAAGTAGTCAACTCCCTACGTGTTAAAATATATAATTGACCTCAGACAAAAAAAAAAGAATAAAGTAACAAAAAAAAATGAGAGTATTAATTTCATAAACGGCATGATTACCCAAGAGGCAAAAGTTTTTGCGTCTTGCTCTTCATGATCTAATGATCCAGGCATGGTTCTACTACATGTTTTAGTCCTTCATAAAACAAGGAGAGCTTTGAAACAAAAAGGAAATAAATAAATATACACACACCTACTAATATATATGTTTGATGGAAAGAACAAATTTATAACGTACTAACATAGCAATAAAAGCACACTGATGGAGATTTGACTACTTGATTTCTTGATTTCACTAAAATGAAAAATTATTTTTGTATACCCACAATGAAAATTTTAAATTTCATAAATGAGATTAAAAGTTAACAAGTGTCTTATTATCAATAAAAATTAATTTATAAAATAACTCACATAATCATAACTCTTTTCCCTCCAAAAGATAAATTCTACATTACCGATTAATAATTTTAAATGAAAACCTAAAAATACAAGCAAATAAGATTTTTATTTTTGTATGGAAGAAGTTTTCGTATATTGATATTTTTATTTATGCTAGTATTAGTATTTGTAATTACGTGCGTTGTACATGAGTATTAATTCCTTAAACTCAATAATTTTATAATTTTAATTTATAAATTTTTAATATTGTTGGAATTACAAATTTTATCAACAATAGAAACTTAGAATAACACAACACTACTTTTACCGAAACATATCTTATGAATAATACTTTTATCAAAATATGATGATAAGTACAATTTTCTTCTATCATTTTAATTAATTTTAATTTGAAGTGATTAGGGTGGATTCCTTTAGCATATAAAGAGTTTACTTGCATTAATTTAATAGTTTATTTTCATTATTCATACTTTTTTTTAAATTGCTTTTATGTATAAATACCTATAAATTAAGGAAATCAAACTTTTCTATGTTCTCCAATTTATATATATATATATATCTTAAAAGTTTTATTTAATAGAGTTAATATTTAATTAATTAATTATTGAGTTGGTATAAAAAAATTTTACACACACATACATACATACAAATATATATATATATATATATATATATATATATATATATTATAAAATTCTGAATATATATTCGTACCCTGCATCAGAGTAAATACCAAGCTTTAATCCTTTACTGTGGACATAATATGCTAATGCCTTCATTCCAGATGGAAAATTTGAAGCTTTGGAAACTAGGTTTCCCTGCCGAAATGAAGATATTTTACTAGTTATTAATTTGCAATAGCATGAAAAAAAATTTGTACCAAAAGAATAAAAAAATAAAACAAAAGAAGAAAGAATGATAAATGCTGTTATACATTCTTGATATAATGCTCACACAAATTGCTAGTTGAATTAGTTGATACTATTTTCACTTACATAAATGATTTTTTCACTTTCGAGAAAGATAATAAATTAATACTAAAATTACCATTAAAGATGATTATTTTATGCACAAATGGTAGAATTTTTAAATTTTTTCAGGATTGATATAAGGAATGATAAATGTTAATGCACAAGCAAAGGAGTTTACAATTGACAATACATACTTTCCCCACGTTATTTTTGTTAAAAGAACCTTCTCTAAGTTTTGAGTACACTAGAAATATATATATATATATATTTGAAACTTGGCTCCCACTAATTTCAATTAAAATAAAAATAAAACAAGAAGAGGAAAATTAACAATTGGAGTCTTCCTCTATATTCTTGTTCTCCTTCTAGTTCAAATTTTAATTTAATTACTTCATTAAATAATGTTTTGAAAACATGAATTAAAATGAGAAATAAATGCTTGAAATATACTAAAACTCTACATGCTCACTGTGTCATTGAATGAAAAATAAAAAAAAATATTACAATTTTATTGTTAAAATAGACAAGATTTTAGGAGAGACAATAGTGTATAGCTGTAGAATTCAAAAGGGGGAGGAGTACCTTAGCGTCTCGACTAGGCTCGCCCCAGCAATCATCTGGAAGAGATATATATACATATGCATAGAAGACGATGAAGGAGGAGTAGACAACACGGAATAAATGATTAGTTGTCAATTCTGATTGTAAAGTATACGAAAGACAGCAAATTACCTAAGTTTACATATTTATATCCAAGCTTAGCAAGTCCCCTTGCCTCCATTGCATCCGCTATGATGAAGAAACAAATTTCAAATTTTGCAATCCCAAGGCTAACAAAGGCTTTAATTGAGAAATGATTATTTTATTAATGGTAAATATACCTGTTTCTTTAATTGCTTTCTCTTCGATATCACAACCAAAATGATTCCAGCTATTCCATCTGATCACCAACCAATGATAAAAGTATATAATATGTAAAAGCAATCAAAATATTCTAAGGAGAATGCTATATATAGCACGCTATGCCATCGGGCTTACCCCATCGGCGGTGTGCGACCAAGTCCATTTGCGAAAGTTTTCCTTCTCATCTGCTGAAACGAATTGGAACTTCTCCCCACCATTCGGTCAGCAGCGGCAACCCCATCACCATTCGAGACCGACCAAACGACTAAGGCTAACCCCACTGCCAAACACAAATATGCAGAAGAAGAATCACCCATATTCCTGCCTCAAAATTCCACAAACAAATTGGTTTTATTTTTTGGCTCTAGGACATGAAGCAATGATGAAATGATAACACAACATCAATATTTATACTGCTATTTCTGTTAAATATCCATTTAAAAATATCTAAATAAGTAATGGAAAGCCAATGTTATTTCACTTTCTCATATTACTTTGTAATTAATTCTCAAAATTAATATTCTGTCGCTGATGATAGATCCCTATAGCCCATACATAAAAAGTTCCAAAATTACTCATTTTCAGGCAGTAATGCTTTGTCTTTCATAGATACTGTCTAACGTTGATGTATTCAATTTTTTTTACCTACTAAAAATATCAAAGCAAGACCAAAGGTGTGTAAATACATTTCTTGTTTAAAAATCTCCAAACATGCTCTTCTCGTTCCTTCCCAACATCTGATAGAGTTGAAATGATACATAGAATCAACTTGCACAAGGATAACACAGCTAATTAATCGAGCAATTATCTAAATTTTTATATGCCACAAAAGAAAAAGCTCTATTTGACCTTATTACAATAGAGTTAAAAAGAGTGACACACTACAATGCAAAGAGAAATAAAAAGTATGTTTGATTCACAGAATTGGAATAGAGGTAAAATTGTACTATTATATAGTTTGGTTCATAAAATGGAATACATTATTATGAAAGTTTAATAATATGTTTGATAGGAATAGTTATAGGAATAACTAAGAAATAAGTGTTAAATAATAAAACTATCCTTTTTGAAAAAAAATTAAGAATTTATTTTACCAAAAGGTAAAAATACCCAAATAATAGGTGACTATATGAAAATATCATTTTGCTATGAACAATTTTGAGAGAAAAGTATTAGTAAATTAAGAGAAATCTTATTTAAGTGCGTATTTACAAATGAAGTGAGGGCTTATTTATAGGCTAGTAACCTATTGAATCTGTCAGTTAAAATTCTACTACATAAATATATATATCGAATACATAGTATATAAGCAAGCAGAGTATCGATTTCCTTCCACAATACATCCAACCATTTTTCGACTTGAGTTTCTCTATCTTTAGGTAGAATTGGGTAAAGTGATTTTCATAAAAGTTATAGCTCTATCTCTTAGCTTTCCAATGGTCTAAGAATCGCATCATTTGAAATTCTGTAGTTCAAGTTATGACTAAAATACTAAAGCATATGCAAGTAAACTTTCGAGTCTTTTAACACTTTACTTTTCAAAATTAAACCCAATCCTTTTAATTCTTACAAAAAATTTAAAAACTAATAAATAATAACCAAATTAAAAGAAATAACATAAAATTAAAATAACTCACTTAAAAATAAACTAATTATAAAAACAACTAAAAAAAAGTAAATTATAATTGAAAATTAAGGACTTAAATAAAATTGGACTAAAATAATTTTATAAAATAAAATTATCACACTTCCAAACTTAAGATTTTGCTAGTCCTCAAGCAAAAGAAATCACAAAAAGAAAACTGAAAATAAAAATCCTTACGTGGGAGATAGAAATATCAAATCATGATTTCCAAATTTTTTTTCAGAAATTAACTCAAATTCCAACTTAGAGTAATATATAGCTAATCCTTAAAGTCATACATCAATTTAAGTGAAAACTTATTTTTCGAATGGACTTCCCTTGTGTGTGTGTGAATGCTCTCTTACAAATAATATCATGCAATTTGAATTAGTTTATATCAAATCTAAGCATAGATTGTACTAAGATCCTATAAGTTTACTTTTCATCTCTCTCTCCGCTAATGTAGATTAATACTTATTTAAGGATCAATAGATCTTTATCAAGCGTGTAATGTAAGGCTAGGATTTAGGTATGACAAAGGATATATTGAGGTTCAACTTCACCCTAAGCACGTAATTATTTTAGGACCTATAGAGCTTTATTTTTCTTTACCAAGTACACCATTTTCAGTAATTTTTTTCTTTTTCTCTTTTTTTTTTGTTATCACAATTTCACACCCCCAAACTTATTTTTTTTTTTATTGTAGGTAGTGGGGTAAATTCTAACAATTTTTGAAAATTTTTTTGGCAACTCCACCTTTTTACATTTTTCAACATTTAGCTCATCTTGTGAATCATCATTATCACTCCACGTTGCCATTATCCCTCTTTTCTTGAAATTTCTTGAAGTCCTTTTTCTAGCTTCTTGCAATCAAAACATGTTAAGAGGTCTCTTATACACTCTTCCTTAAGCATATCCCTCTTCATAGGTTTTCTAACTATAGAGTTCTTCTTTATGAACTTATAAAATTTTCTTGCTAACATAGCCAAATCTCTTCCATTTTCACTCTCACTTTTGATGTTTCTCTTATCCTCCTTGACTAAAGATTTAAGGATTAAACCCTTTTGTTTGGTCTTTTCCTTTTTAGGTTTTTTCTCTCACTTTCATGTTTAAGTGTCATCTCATAGGTGAGAAGGGAACCTATGAGCTTTTCCAACCTAAAATCATTTGAATTTCTAACCTCTTTTGTAGCTGTGACTTTGGATTTTCAAGATTTTGGTAAGTTATAAAGGATCTTCTTTACAAGTTGTGCATTGAGAAAATCCTTTCCTAAAGCTTTTAAACCACTAACAATATTTATGAATATTTCAAACATCTCATTAATAGATTCACATTTTTTTATCCTAAAAAGTTCATAGTCATTACACATAACCTAAAACTTTTTTGGAACCACGAGTTGCTAATTGAGAAAAGCCACTATTATTTGAATCATATTGCATTTTCACTTTTAATCACTTATTTCAGCTCTTTAAATTTTAACATATGTAAATATTATATTTTTCCTTTTCAAATACAATATTTATTTTTTTGTTTCTTGATGAATTTAGAGTAAGATTTAAGAAACTAATTCTTCATTTATGATGTCCAATCAATCTACATCTCTAGTTGATGAATTGCAATTATCGATACAATAAAAGATAAATATTAAACATATATTCGAATATTTATTCAATAGTTGATATATAATGTTGTTACTCGAAAATATAATTCAAAAATTTTCTTTATCAAATAAAAAAAGATAAATATTATATATGAATCAATCATGTCTAATTTAAGAAATAAAAGAAAAAGAACAAGAAAAATCTTGTCTCATATTTGCTTGTAGATACCGAAGCAAAACGCAAGAGATGTAAAGCCACAAAAGAAATAATCCAGTCAAAACAAAACACGTAAACCTAACAACTCGGAATCCAGTGATTGCACAGAAACTGATTACGTAGCAGCCCACGGGACCTTGCCCTCAACCATCAAACCGCCTGCAAGTGGGGCCCTTCACTCTTACCTTGTCCTTCTCTGGCCTGAGATCAAAAAATCTTTTGCCCGAGTGTCTAAATTACCAAACTATCCTTATTTTTATCATTTAGGTAATAGGGCGTTCTATATTATTTGAATTTTAAAAAAGACATTTTAATTCCTTTGTTTAAAAATGTTGTTTATAATTTTTTAAATGTTTACACTGTTGTTCAATAATTAAGAAAAAAACTTCCAACATCACATAAACTATTATTTCTCAAAAAACATGTCTTTTTATATTATTTTCTTAATGTAGACATATTCTCTTTTTAAAAAAATGATTTTATAGAAAAAAAGAAAGTAAAGGAAATTTAATTTTGAAAGTTTTAAGAAAAAGTTTACAATTTTAAAAGTATATTTTTTAAATAGATTATATTTAAATTAGAAAATTGATATAAAGAACATCTATGTCTTAAAATGTATATTTGGCACACAATAAATGATGTGCTTATATTTTTTTGAACTGCTGACTAATAATATAAATCATAAAAGATAAAAATATTATTTTAAAATAAAAGAAACTAAAATGTCACTTTAGAGAGAGATTTTTTTGCGTTTTATATCGTAAGAGGATAAGGACGTGTGCAAAAATCAAAGAAAATTCAGCGCAAGGCAATACGGTAAATAACGCAAACAAGAGCACCTTTTATTTATGGGGTAGGCACCAAAGGCTAATGTGAATCACATTTTCATTTTTGTTTAACAATGGAAAAGAGAAATAATGTGTATATTAATAAGAATAGGCAGTGCTCGGCACGCTGATTTCCCCGAAACCAACCTCTCGGCTCTCAAACAACAGCCACAACAGCGGGCAGGCCGGCTCAGGTAACAACCCAGTCGAACCAAACAAGAGAAATCAATCAAATAAAAATCCCCCTTCTGCTTGATCTCATACTCGCTCTCCACTCTCCAAGGTAAATCTTTTGCTCCGACCAAGTTGTTCTCTGTAGCTTTTCTTTGTGGGGGTAATTTTCTTTAAGTGATGGAAAATTGGATCTTTGTAGGGCTGAAGATGGATGCAGCTACAGCCTCAGCCTCTGTGGTTGGATCTTCTATGACTACACGTCGACCTCCAAGCTCCGTTACCAGATCGGCTATTTTGACTGCCAACGAGCCCCATTTTCTACGTTTCGCCGCCAAACCTCGCCTCCCCTTCTCGATTAAAGTATCGGTTTAGCTACTACCTTTTTCATGTTTCTTATGATATCTTTACCTCTTTTGGGGTTCCCGCCATCCTCTTTTTAACATATGCTCTGGTTGGTAGATTATTTACTTCTTATAGTTGTGTGAATTTGTGGTTTTGTTTCGCGTTTGTATGAACTTTATGAGGAAAAAATGAAGGGAAAATCTTGATACTGGCTAACCCACCTGGCCTGGAACATATTTTTCGGCTGATTATGATTTTTTTTAATTCTTATGGAGATTAACATGCACCAAAATACATAGTACTATATGTTGATGCGTCATCCTGTTAATGGAATGGAAATTTCATTTTCCATGGGCTAGCGTTTTGATGGTTCCATTTATTTTTGTATTTGTGGAGTCTATTAAACAGATTTTCGCGGTTCAATTACTGTAGTTTTGTTTGGGAAGGTCATTTAGGATTGATGCAGTCATGTGGATGTTGAACATACTTGGCAACTCAGTATCTAATTTGGTGTTTTTCTGGTTATCAATTCATTGAAGCATTATTCTCCACTTTCTTACTCAAAACCACGGAATGGGAGAATGGCTTTGGGGAGTAGGAGAGGCATGGTTGTAAGGGCATCATCATCTCCTGACTCAGCTGGACCCACTGCTCCAATTGCACCACTTCAGATGGAGTCTCCAATTGGGCAGTTTTTGTCTCAAATCTTGATAAGTCATCCACATCTTGTGCCTGCGGCAGTTGAGCAGCAGCTTGAGCAGCTTCAAACTGATCGTGATGCTGAGGAAAAGAAAGAAGAGCCATCTGCTTCAGCAGGCACGGATTTAGTGTTGTATAGGTTGGTGACTCATCTTACTATATGGTAATAACCATGATAGACTTGACATGAAAATTTATAATCTCACTGAAAGTTTTGAATTTATTGCAGGAGAATTGCCGAGGTTAAGGCTAATGAGAGAAAAAAGGCTTTAGAAGAGATCCTCTATGCATTGGTTGTACAGAAGTTTATGGATGCCAATGTTTCTTTGGTGCCTGCAATGACTCCCTCATCTACAGATCCTTCTGGTCGAGTGGACATGTGGCCTAGCGAAGAAGACAAACTTGAGCTGCTTCACTCACCTGAAGCCTATGAGATGATCCAAAACCACCTAGCTCTAATTCTGGGAAATCGCTTGGGTGACTCAACATCTGTAGCACAGATAAGCAAACTCAGGGTTGGGCAGGTCTATGCTGCATCAGTGATGTATGGGTACTTCCTGAAGCGGGTTGACCAGCGGTTTCAGCTTGAAAAGACCATGAAAATTCTTCCAAACGCTTCAAATGGTGAAAAAAGTGGTATTGAGCAATCTGTCGGGGAGGACATGAGAACTGCTGGTCTAGGAGACTCCTATAAAGCTGTTTCATCACACCCTGAAGTGTCATCTTGGTCTGGTGGCATCAGTCCTGGAGGTTTTGGTCATGGGATAAAGCCCTGTCGATTACGGACTTATGTGATGTCCTTTGATGGGGAGACACTTCAGAAATTTGCAGCAATAAGATCAAAAGAAGCTGTTAGCATTATTGAGAAGCACACAGAGGCCCTGTTTGGAAGACCTGAGATTGTTATAACTCCTCAGGGGACTGTTGATTCTTCCAAGGATGAGCTTATTAAGATTAGCTTTAATGGTTTGAAGAGACTTGTTTTGGAGGCTGTCACTTTTGGTTCTTTTCTATGGGATGTGGAAAGCTACGTAGACTCAAGGTACCATTTTGTTATGAATTAAGCTATGTTGCATTTCATCCCTGCCAAAACAAACTTTGTGGCAGGGACTGAGCTGACTAGAATATGGTTTAATTGAGTGTAAATTTGGTGATTGTTACTTAGTAATTGCACTGATTATTCTGTATATAGTAATGTTTTCTGTTGGAATTTGCATATTGACATAGCTGTTTTTGTGAAATTCGTCTTATCTTTCATCTTTATTCTATTATTGGAATGAATATATGCAATATTAACTTTTGAGCTGTGATATTCGGATCATGTTATTTGGTTTTGAGTTATCTGATTCATTTTTAATATCATCTATCCGAATTGGGTCAACATGATGCATTAGTTTAGCTGTGCATACTACCTGTTTGTTGGATCCGTTGTCTCACTAAACCTTTATGTAAATAAATGTATGGATATAGGTTTAATTCTTGAATTCTAAACTACAAGACACTGAATTCAAAACTCTAGAATGATACTGGTATCGCAAACACCATCC
The DNA here is from genome assembly GCF_000208745.1 of Theobroma cacao. NCBI lineage: Eukaryota > Viridiplantae > Streptophyta > Magnoliopsida > Malvales > Malvaceae > Theobroma > Theobroma cacao. The sequence goes on from NC_030852.1 coordinate 7,947,077, forward strand.
TTCTCCCCTCTTCTCCCTCTCAAGAAAGAAAAGGAATAAGGAAACCAAAGAGAAAGGAGAAACTGAGTTAGCTTTGCTTTTGAATTCTTAATAAGCCGGGAATGAACGTGAAAATGTGGAGCATAAGTAAGTCGTTATCAGGGACCTAACTGATAAAGATGGTTGATTGATGACATTATAAATCTATCTAAATTAGTTTTTTCAACATTATAAACGTTTTTGGTACTTTTATAAGCTATCTATGGTTGAGTTGATCATTGAAGAAAGCTGAAGTAGGCCCATGATAAATATGTTTGATTGCTTTTTTTTTTTTGTTTAATAGATGTTTGATTGCTTTGTTGGTTATCTTTTGTAAAGACTTTATCTTTAATGCAATCAGTAGGGGTTACAACTCTTTGTTTGGAAATTGAAGAACTGCACCAAATTGAGCAATTTGTTGGTATTGGGTTTTCATTGCCCAGACTATTGTGTTGGCTCTTAGTTTAGTTAGACTGACGAACTCGAAATGATCTCGCTATGTTTTAAAACTATCACAGAGAGGGAAGAAGAAATGGTGGGAGAGGTACTAGTGTAAATGAGAGGGGTTAGTTTTCCTTTGTTTGATTTTAAGAAACAAGGAGCGGAAGCAAATTGGTTAAGCTTTTTCTTTTCTGTCTGCTGTCGGCATGTTCTTCTACCCTACTGATGAGATCGAGTTTTGAGCTTTCTTGAACATAGACTGAAGTGTCTTAGTTTGGTTGCCATGCTTCATGGGTTAAGTTTTTCAGAATGGACAATGGTCCGGGTTTTCTTGTTTGCTACGGCCCTGTTCTAAACTGATGGATAATGTCCTTTTCAAATTCTGTCTTGTGAAGGGGGCATATAGTGTTTAAAGTAATATTTTCATCAGCACATCAAATTATATTTAATGCCAGCTTCTGAATTAGATGTATTGTTGATATGGCTGAATGATAAAGACGGCCGTATGAGTTTTCTGGGTGCTAAGTCTTTTTGATCTTATGGAATAAAGATAAATTAGTGATTATAGGTGCTGTCTTTTGTGAAGGCAAACATCATATTGGATGAATAACAGCGGTAACTTTGAGTTGTTTGCTGCTTTTAATTGGCAGCCTTTAAAGCACACTTACATTTAGGTGAGTTTTATGGTCTGATTTGACTCATATGCGAAGCATTCTGGTACTTTATTAGATTGTCAATTGTCCCAATGAGTCGACGCATTTGGGTGTTGGGCATTACAGCAAATTCAGAATTTCAGATACTATTGTATTGCAAGAAAGGCCTTGATGCAGAATGTAAAGAATTTAATTAAGTGATTAAACTACCGAAGCTTAGGGATTTCTTCTCTTCCCTTCTTTATTCAATGTTCTCTATTGTATCTCTACTTGATCAACAATTTCAGATCAGAGAACTGCTATAAACCTAACAACTAGCTGCACTCAGGCCTATGAACAAAAAAGGATCTCTGATGTGTGTGGCTGACTATCAACGTGAGGGTACAAATAAATGCCCATTATCTGTAAGGGCAGGTAGCGAAACTAATTAGCAGTTACTTCCATTCCTGTTTATTTTTGTTACCTTTTTCCATTTCCTCTTTTCATTTTCACAAACATTTTTGGATGTTCTTTCAAAGCAGTGACTTGCTGGATCAATTTCCAGTGGGATAATAGTGTAGCGTGATTGATCTAAAACTTGACTCAATTGGTCATTATTCTTCAATCTCAAAGTAAAAAAACTACATTGCAGTGTAGAGTTGCTTGGATAGATCTAAGCTATGCAAAACTTTGCCCAAAACATCATGGAAGGCAATCCTGGCATTGGTTTGAGTTAGTTCTACAGACATGAATCCTTGCCCGTCATAATAGAATTTCATTTCATCTCGGTCTAAATAATGAAAGTCACCCTTCCATGCCTTCGAACCTCCTCCACTGGTTAAAAATTGGAGTGGGCTGCATTTAAAACCACAAATGCTACCGTCAGGAATGTTCTTTTAAAGGTTTTGAGTGCTCTGGTCTGATGTTGTGCAGGGCAGGGATTACTGATATTACCTTGTGATACTACTGATGTGTTCCAAGCAGTGATCATGCCCATTTATGTACATATCGACATTCTTTGCCTGGAAATAGAGCTCAGGAATGAAAGTTAAAATATTTATCCTGCATCTTATCAGCTTTGCAACAAATTAGGCAGGTATTAGTTACCTCGAGTTTTGGTAGAAGCTGCATTATGAGCTCCTTGGTGTCACCATGGTGCCCCATGCTTCTGATGGGATGGTGTCCAATTACTATTTTCCAGTTAGCAACCGACTCCCTCAGTGCCGATTCTACATCCTGTTCAGTTTGAATGTTTTTTACCAGGTCAGCTAACAACTTTTATAGCAAGATTATAGTCAAAGACATTGTACCTTAAGAACCCGCCTGAGGTATTTCTTCCTAGGAATCACTCCTCTCCAGTCAAATTTTTGGTGCTTTGGGTTTCGGAAGTACTCGTCAACAAATGGAGTGGTGTCGATGAAGAACAATTCCGCCATTTCTAATCATTGTTATTGAGTGACAAGAAAACAGTAAACCAGTTAGGATTGGGTTATTGCCTCATAAAATAAATTGTTGAGATAAATGCAATTGTAAAATCCTTTCACCGGTGTTAACTATGAAAGATCTTAGGCAAAGCCATCTGCTGTCTATCCTCCTTAGAATGGGGCTCAACTGTGCCCGCACATTTCCCCTGTAATCGTGGTTCCCCAAAACTGTCACAATCAAAGAAAGAACATGAGGAAATTAGGAGTCCTAAAAGAAAGAAAATGTCAATCCTCACGATCAAACAGCTCCAGTGTGCTTACCACTATACCAATGCTTTTGCAAGCTGTTTGCAGTGTAGATCTCGGTAAATGAGTCTTTGAAATCAGGGTCATCTGGGCTGGCCAGCCCCTTGTCATAAAAATTGTCTCCAGTTGAGACCACAAAGTCTATGCTTAGTTTCTCTCCAACCTTCCCCATCTGCGAAACATGAATAAAATCCAAAGTTGAGGATCTAAGCCTGTTTCCATGGTGATGATACATCACGGAGACGTGAGAAAATGCATCAAAGTTTCTTTATATTTGGGCATGAATCTGAAAATAACACCTTCTCTTCTTAATACGCAACTTACAATGTGGATTAGTTTGACAATAAATATTCTTCGAAGGCTCTTGTCTTTGTTAACCTACCAAGCAATTTTATATGGAACAGGAGAATATAAATAAAAATGACAAGGAAATAACGAGACCTGAAGGGCCACTTCCGATTGATTATAAGCTCCTTTTCTCCCCCAGTCTCCTATCACCAGAAAGCTAAGTGACCCATCGGCTTTTACTGGCTGTTGGAATCGCTGCAGCTCTGCTGAGACAAAAGTAAAGTACAAACACAAGAAAGCTAACCAGGCCAAGCTCAACGAGATGAAATGCTTACATGAACCATCCATGAACTTAGATGGATCACTTACTTAAGAAATTTACCGATAGAATTTCACTATACTCTTCCAAGGGCTTGTATTGTATATGTATATATGTAGAAAGAATTTGTTTACTAGCTGGTAATGTTTTGTTTTTTTGCGTGACATATTAGAAGACAGTGTAACAGCCACAACCAAAACTTGCATGGCATCCATATAATCACATATGTACCTTCATTCTATATGCAAAGGGACAAGGAAAAATAATTAAAACTGGACAGCGGAATAACGATTGGGCAATGTTTGGTTGCATTCAAGGTGATCTTCTTACATGTTTCCTGGAAATTTCTCATGAATTTCATCGAGTACAATGTTCTTTTGGAATGTTTCAGAGGAAGAGATTCACGTGATGGATTGATGACCTAGGAAATGGTTACAGTGAGCAGAAAACTCTAGCTTATAAAACCTACATGTGTATTGTTAGTTAATTTTTAATGAGTAATTAGTTTTGAACAATTACTTTCTATGAATTGTCATATTTGAGTTCGAAAACTCAATTGTTCGATCTAAAAAAGGGGTTGCCATCAATTTTTTTTAGATGTAATTGGCTACATAATTGAATCTATCTTTACTAATGAAATTTTATGGTTGATTTATGTCTATTAAAATGAATAGACTCTTGTTTATATAATAAATTTAGGTTCAAGAGTACAATTATGTATGAAGAAATATTAACATTTTACAACGCCCATTCAAAGAATGGTAAGTTAATCTTGTGTTATCTTGTTTTCAATCTTGATAAATAAGCTTTAATTTCACATAAAATTTTTTTTTTCTTAATTATTTTTTACTCTATTTTTTATAATATTGACAACTCTCTTTTTAAGTTTTTTCTACATTTCGAAAATTAAGAGAGTTCCTTCATCTCAAGAACATATAAAAAAATCATTTATTTCATTGAAGAGATTCCATCGTTGGATTTTGATATTATAAAAATATTTGAGTTAAATTATTTTCTATTTGTTATTTTTATTATTTTGTTGTAATTTTCATAAATAAAAATTATTTTATGTTGATTTTTTTTTTCTAAATTCTCCAACACTTTTTGATAAAATTCAAAAAAAAAATCTCACATAGAAATTTTCAAAAAAATTGTTACAACTTTTTTTTAATTCCATTATTGAGGAATTTTATTTATTTATATTTTTATGAATAAAAATCCCTATCTCTAGTCGGTGTCCCCATTGGTGCCCTTTTCTAGTTTAATGCCAAGAGTCCTCTACCCTATTAACATTGAGATAATAATGGTGTTTGAAGGGGCAACGGCTATAGAATTATACTGTCCTTTTTCAATCTTTTGTTGCTGTGTTCTTTAAATGTACTTTTCTTTCCTCATCTTTCCCATCTTTCCATCTGTAAGCCTCCTTGTTAGGTTTTCTTCCTACTTATTACTTAAATTCAACAATTCAGAAAAAACCAGCAGAGCAATCAACAATCATTCCGCAAACACCTGATCAAGAACCATCAGAAATTCACAGCACCAAACAGCCAAAGGAGTGATCAAATCAATCAGTAGGACACACAAAAAATCCAAAATCCAACAAACACAAGAACCCTCAAAACCAACAAGACCCAAGGATAGGTTGAAGTTAATGCTTGCTTTGACAAGTGTACTTCCTGACATAAGGAGATCCACTTGTATTTCATGCACGTAACTATGTTTTGTTGCTGGTTTGAACACTTAACGTGGTAGTATGCATGGGATCCATTTCATGGTTTTGTACACTAGTTAATCTCTTAGATGTAGGCTCATGTATAAGCTTATTTATAATGTTGTTTTCACTCTGTGATCATCATGTATTAAGAGTGTGTAAGGCTTGTTAAGTCTCTGTCTTGGTGCTCCATAGCAGAGCACATATTGAATGAAAGACCATCTTTTGTGTCTTTATTTTCACAACAGCATGGAGCAGGAAACTCAGATCGAAAGAACTCTGATCACCCGAGAGCCACAATAGAGTCCAAAAAGAAGCCAGGGCTGCGAATAGAGAAAAACAAAATCTCCAAAAACCATTCTTCCAGCTCAGAATGGATTCTAGACAGAGTGAAATAACAAAAGATCATGTTCCCTCCTCACCCCGACCTTAGCAAGCGAATCCGCCATGTTGTTTCGAAATCTAACAGTATGTTGCATTTGCCATTGTTGAAGTTTACCGGTTAGGGCAACAATCTGCAGCACATGATTGCTCAGCCTCCACGGAGCCATAACAGGACATTTGGTCGATTTTATAGCAGTGACAGAGAACCAAGTCGTAACAATTAACGTGCTACAATCAAATAAGTTTTAGTAATTTGGTTTTGAAACATAGATTTCAATTTTTTCAATAAAAAAAACCTCTTACCAAATTATTCTCTCTCAGGTTTTCAACTTTAAGTTCTTCTGTTGGATATTTTTTCTTCTTTGAGTTCAAGTCGATATAATGAGGTATGAACTGGGATATGGTATTTCTGTTTGTATTTTTATACCTTTAAATTTTTCATTGCTTTATTTTGTTTTAATTTTTTAATTTCTTTATGTGTAAACCCTTTATATTAGAAATTTTCTTAAATTTTCTAACCCTTTTGACAGAATTTTTGAAAATTTTCACATTTAGGAATTTTCAAGAAAATTTACTCATAATTAATTTCCTTTAAATTCCATCAATGGAGGATTTTCATATATTTATTTAATTAAAATTAAATGATTATGACGCAAGCAAATAAATATCATGGTGAACTTTCCAATTTATAAATTATTTTAGTTGTTATATTTATTATTTTATATGCTTTTTTTTTAAATTATGTAATTTTATTGCTGATTGTCTAAGCTCAATTTATCTTTGGGTTTTACGATTACAAAGCCTATAAATACAACGTAAAAGTTGCATAAAATAAAGAGAAGAGAACCCCTAATGGTACGTTTAGTTGACGAAATAGACAAGAATGGAATAGAATAGTTATTATGTGGGAATAGAATGAGGTGGGAATAGAATAGAATAGAATAGTAATTACTTAGTTTGGTATGACAAATGGAATAGAGTAGGAATAATTATTATGACTTATTGTAGTGTTTGGTTGGTAACAATAATTTTGGAGTAAGAAAGGAATAGAAAATAAAAAAAAAAAACACTCTTTATTATTTATATGACATTTTATTTTATTAGATTTTTAAATATTAATAATCTAGAATTTAATTAAAATATTAATATTTAATAATTAAATATTAATATTTTTATTAAAATTTAAATATTATTATGATTTATTTTTATTTTATTTTATTTTTAAAAATATTAATAATT
>NC_030852.1:7953948-7958085 GCF_000208745.1 Theobroma cacao
TTAAATATTATTGTGATCAATTATTTTATTTTATTTTATTTTTGAAAATTAATAATTGATTATTTATTTAAAATATTAATAATAAATAATTTAAATATTAATATTTTGTTTATAATTTAAATATTATTATGATTATTTTATTTTATTTTTTTAAATATTAATAATTGATGATTTAATTATTAATATTGTTTATATAATTTAAATGATATTATGTTTATTTATTTTTAATTATTTTGTTTTTAAATAGGAATAATTTATAATTTATTTTATTAATAATTGATAATTTAAATATTAATATTTTATTTATAATTTAATATTAGTATTTTAAAATATTAATATTTTATTAAAAGTTGGAATCAAGTGAGAGAAAGAGGAGAGAGAGAAAAATAATATTTTACACAAATGAAGCTATAATTTTTCAAACTTGTAACAAGTATTTTTGTTTTTATCAATTTTTGAATTTATTTCTCAACCATGGAATAGCTAATACCATGGGAGAGGGTGGTATTAGCTATTCCTTGGTTTTAAAGGATTTTGGAGAATAGCCATTCCATAAGAATGGCTATTCCTTAGATCATTTTTCAACCAAACCAAAGAATCAAAATTCCTTGGGAATAAAGGGGGAATGGCTAGCCATTCCCCCAACCAAACATGCTATAAGTGATTTGGACTCGAAAGTGGGGGTGTGTGAGTACCATTTAAATTCGAACCTTCACTACATTACAACATGCCATTAATCTTTAAATTCTATCCTAACCAAGAGGTCTGTCCGAATTACAATTAATGCTCCCAATCACTAGATCACGCATTCAGCTAATGTCCGAACATCTAGCAAACATAGCTCATTTTAATATTGTCCGAACCAAGTGTCTTAAGTAGTAAATTCTTGTCCGAACCGCATCCCGATCCTTCCAGCATACATATCTAGTCCCATTGAGATCACGTTTTAGATTCCTCCACAATTTGAATTGTGTAAATAGAGTCCTTATCGACTTTGAGTACTTGTATCCCAATTAAGACATTTGATCCTTAGGACTTTTAGATGAATTCAATCTCTAATTTAAATTGGAATTATCCGCAGCTCCAAACTTTAGTTCAAATTTGAATAATGTCAATCCAAAATATGTCTCCATCAACAACTGTATTCAGATGCTTGGAGTAAATCAACTTCCCTTCCAACACCTTCTTTAACCTACTTATCAGATTCCATATTCCCTTCCCTTAAAACATATGTAAATCAATGCCATGGATACTAATTATGGGCATCTAAACACATCTTCTACATTTGTTGACATCTCTGGCCATTTCGTTTTACTCCATAAGGCAACCCTTAGCTTAATTAAATCATATAGCTGATTAACATCCCACTTTTCCCATTAAAGACAATCTCATTACAAGCTAGCCGTATGGACCATGTAATCACATAAAATAGTAGCCTACAAACCTTAAGCTTTTCACCATTTGAACACAACATTCTCCAAGATAGAAAGGATGACTTTGGATTTTCATGAATGACCCAATTATCATCCCAATCCACACACCACATCCTCTATACTCTCTAGGTTTCCCAACATGAAAAAAATGAATGTTGTACTATTTCAGGCTGTTGTTTACAGAGCACACAATTTGCTTGATTCTCCTCAATTAATCTTCTTTTTGCTAACTCCATTTTCAGAGCAATACGTTCCTAAATTAATTGCCAACCAAATAATTCCACTCTATATGGGGCATAGTTGAGCCAAATTTGCTTCCATAATTACTTGCCTTCAGTCAATTGATTACTAGCTAAATGGCAAAAGGACTTGGATGAGAACTTACCACTAGCTGTTGCTTTCCCTATTAAACCATCTTTGAATCCATCACCCAGAGTATATTTTTTAAGGTAGCTCCATAACCTTGTCCACTGTTCAAGCTCTCAACCAAAAAGCTTTCTTCTAAGCTCAATTCTCCATTGTCATCCATGATCAGTCCACTATCCACACTCACAAATTCTTCCTCGTTTTATTGACTGCCAATGCAAATAGCCTAAGGAACTCACTTTTAAGGACCATATTTTCTAGCCACACCTCATGCCAAAAATGTATTGATTTACCATTACTTGTAATAACTCCCAAATTAACTGTTATCTACAAGAAAAATTTATCAGTAGGCAAAAGAGGAAAAAATAATATTTTTTCATGTGTTTGAACATTTATGAGTAACAATAGCTTTAGGTAATAGGGCACAAGGTTCATAGCCATTCTTGGCACCCACAACTTGCTTGCACAAACTCTCTGGTTTATTTTCATAATGTCGTAACTATTTTGTTAGAAGACCCTATTCCTTACTTCTAAATCAACAATGCCTAGGCTTGATTTACAAATGTTCTCCCTTTTCACATAATGCACCCATCTATTATTGTTAGAACCTTCCCATAGAAATCTCCTTTGAAGTCTATCCAACTCATTTTTAATCCCACTAGGCATTTTAAATAAGAACATGTAAAAAATTATTTTGTTTGATTTGTTAATTATGTAGAAATAAACCTTCTTGTAAAAATAATTTTTGAGGTTTCTCCCTAACACTTTTAGAAAGGTCCCATAATTATTTTTACTTTGAAAATTTTAAGAAAATTACCACTTGTAACTTCCCTAAAAGTTCTTTTTTCAAAAGGTTAATTTTAAATTATTATAAATTTTTAAATTTCATTCTTTAAATTTTTTTGAGAAGTACGCAATTTTATTACTGTGAGCCAAAGGTAAAAATTCTTTGGACTTTATGAGTACAATAAGCTTAAAATGAAAATATACAAAAGCACAAAATTCTAATTACATAAATATTTATTTATCAAATGGAAAAAGCTCTCAACTCTCACACCTTTCCTTCTCTCCAAAACACCCACGGTGTCATGAACTACACTCCTTCGCCTAAGTATGCGATAGTGAAATACCCCATACTTTGATATGGTGAAAAATAAAGTTGATCGAATGTAAATTGAGGTCAATTAAAATATTTAGAAGTGATAAAAGACGAAAGAAGTAGTTTAGGATAAAATATTTCGCAAGTGAGAAAATAATAATAATTTTATCAGAGGAGAATTTGTGAGATAAAAGGTGATTTGGAAGTCAAGTGAGGCATAATAAGGTATTTTGGGTACCAAGGAGACAAGATAAAATTTTTAGAAGAAAATAATATTTTATTAATGAAATAATATTAAAATATTAATATTTAACCTGATGTCGAAATCAGTCATGAAGAAGGATCATATGGTTGATCCAAGTGGGGGAGAAGATGACAAGCCCGATTCTATAAAATATTTGTCATGACATACATGTGATGGATAGCATGTTTGCATGCTAAGAGAGTCCCAAAAAATTTACAAAAGTCGGTATTGTACCTAGACGTACAACAAAGTTGATTTAAGCCTCGAAATAGATCAAATAGAGAATTCACGATGAAATTAAGAATTTTAAAGTCCTAGAATGGTTTAATATGGTGATTCAGAGTTCGAGGATCAATTTGGAGTCAAACGAAAATTTTCGCTATCTAGGGGCAAAATGATCATTTGCCACATGGGGACAAAATGGGAAGTTTAGAAAAGATTTTTTTGGCCCCATTTGACTTATTGGAGTAAGATTTGAGGTTTAGAAGTGAAAAATTTTAATTTTGGTATAATTTGGAGTAAAAGGGTAAAATGGTAATTTTACCACCCCAAGAGCAAAATTGTAATTTTTCACCACCAGGATATTTTTCCAGCACATGGTCTTCCTTTATCCTCATTTTGACCATTGACTAATTGTGTGGTGGAGATAAAAAGGATTAAAATTTTAAAATTTTAAAATTTTAAAAATGGATCAATAAGAAAATACCATGTGTCATACCTTTATTATTTTATTGTTTCTTTATAAAAAGGCATAAAATTAGCCCATTTTCTTCATATGGCTGGCCAAGCAAGGAAGAGAGAGAAAGAGATGAAGAACAAAGGGGAAAACAAGAAAACCTAGGTGAAAATTCAAAGAAAAAGTGAAGAAATCAAGGAAACAAGCTAGGTAAGTTAGAATTTCTTTAGTTCTCCTTGATACCTAGCTTACCCATGCTTTTGTTCTTGATTTCCATGGTTGAATATTGAGTTATTATGATGAATTCAATTATGAAAAA
>NC_030852.1:7958136-8031906 GCF_000208745.1 Theobroma cacao
TTGTTAGATTAATTTGATTTTAAGTTATGTTAGTGTTTTAAGTTAGTTTAGCATATTTAGAAACAAAACAATAAGAAAAGAATTTATTTTCTCCCACAACCCTTAATGGTCGAATTTACCATGTGTTGAGTGAGGATGAATTTGATTTTCATTCTAGGAGAATTGGTTAAGAAATGATGAATTATGAGCCTAGAAAAATAATGAGAATTTCAAGAGCAAAAATACGAATTTTTACCCACTAGGGGTATTTTCATAATTTGCTACCGAGACTGATAAATTGAATCTCATTCACAGTCATTAAGGTAATTCAGGTATAATTGGAGTGTAAAAATTTATTTGGAGTTAAATTGGAGAAAATAGGCTGAATTAGGTCAGCACCGCATTTAAGCGGTAGTTTGATAAGTTGTATATCATATCATGCATATATACCGAGCCTAAATTGATTTTATAATGGTCAAGCATTGATGTGATGAATTATGTATTGTACATTGTGGATAGGTGGTGAGCAAAGTACACTGGTAAAAGTACAAAAATTGTGCTTGGAGACTGGGATTAGGAGTACATCGACTCCTAGAACAGTGAGTAAACTTATTATCGTCTTAATTATCTAGAGTAGTTTTATACAATTGTGTGATTTTATGAAAAATGAGTTTAAATGGTAAATTGCTATGTTTTAAGAGAAATTGTGATTTTATAAAATGATTTTATAAATTTTCTGAAAAATTGAATACTGGTTTTGAAATAGAGTAATTGGAGACTGCTTGCTTGTGTTGCAAATTTATGATTTTGAATTGAATGGCTTATGACAATAAATGAGCATGAATGGCTAAACTAATTTTGGTGTTAGAATTATTTATACTGTGTATTCAACCTTGAGAGGCTAGGTTGTGACAAATTGCCATGTCATGCTAGAATGAATTTTATTGTTTGGTGGATTATATATTAATTATTCATTGTAGAGGGGGTTCCGTGGACTAGCCTATTAGAGGGGCACGGTAAACTCCAGTATATTCTTACCCTGAACGGAGAGGCGCGTAGGGTATCTCCTAGGGTAAAGCTTAGGGTTCACTTCACGCTAAACCACCACGTGAAGGGGAACTCAGCCAACGCCAAGGAACGACTGTATTTTCTCAAACTAAAAATATATTTTAAGTGTATACGAAATTTTAACAACCTTGGTGGGCTCGGTAGGATGCCCTGCGCAAGGTATCACCGAGTATGAGTTTTGGCATGAGCCAAAGTTTTAAAAAGTTCATAAGCCAAGTTGATTTCTCGATTTATATGGATTGATTTTATTTGGTTGAAATGAGTTGAAAGGTAACGAAATTATAGTATGATGACTTATTTTGATTGTCTCAATTTACTCGACTTTAGATAGTTTAGATGGTATCTGTTTACTCACTGGGATTTTATAATCTCACCACCCTCATTTCCTCACATTTCAGGTTCGGGGAATTCTATAATTAGCTAACTTTGACAAGGATCTTCATTTGGACTCGAATTGGTAAAAGCTGTAGGTTTCCAGCTTCCGATGCATTTTGGATATATGTGGGCCCACATGTCACTGTAAAAGAAATTTTATACTTTGGTTATTTGCTTTATAGTATATATGAATATAATTAACTTTTATGCTATAAGAATTATGTACCGATAGTTTTATGAAAATTATTTTACAAGAAAATAGTTTATTTTATTGAATATTTTTATTATATTCAAATGGTCAAATTTTCACTTCAAATGAACGTTTTAGATACTTAATTTGTTTTTAAATCATTAAATATATATTTTCTACTTACCTACTACATTTTTACCAAGTTTTGAGATTTTCGAAAAAAAATAACGAAAATGCCCATGTGAGCCAGAAAACAATATGTTATGTTCTGATTTGGAAATGATTTGTAATCCTTCGAATTTTGATAACTATTGCTCACCGGGAAAGTGCGAAAGCTGATACGAGAGCTTTGCGAGGTTTCGATCGACATTTGGGGTGAAGAATGTTTGTCGAGGCCTCGCGGCTGTTGTCACGGGCTCGATGGGGAGTTTTGGGTCGTGACAGATAGTCCGTGTCAGCGGACACTTCCACTCAAGTCAGCCAATACTCGAATATATCTATTCCAATAATCATAATAGCAATAAATCAGACTAATAAAATCCGCATCAAAATCAAAAGGCATATCGAATGCCATATATGCAATCACTGAGTCATAATAAGGGAAAATGTTTTATTAATATGAAATTAATTACAAAGGGACCAAGACACGCCATCATCAGGCCATAGGGGCAACCTTAGATGATTCGCTACAAACATACCTTTACTAGTGAGGCAGCCCAACAATCCGTCGACTGCTCACCCCCTATAAAGAGTTTACGAGATTTTACAAGTATTCTACCAGTAGCCATTACAATGTTTGAAATGAGGACATTCCTTTCCTAAAGGGTCTTCCCCCCTAAAGACTTAACAAGTATTTTTGAAAGTGTCACCACAAGCCATTACATTGTTTGAAAAAGGGACACTTTCCTTACAGGTACAAAAAACTTAATCTCATAGATAACTCTACCCTATAATGGTCTGATACAAGGTTGGCTCATGACATCCTCCCTCAATCTATCTGTAGACGTCTTCATTGACTGGTTGGCTTGAAACTCTTCAATCTTCTGTTGGAAGGTGCGGAAGTCGACTTCCTTATCCCAGATGATCTCATATGGCCCCAAACCTTCCCATTTCACCAGGTACTCTTGTGTCGGTTGTCAGTTGATTGTCATCGTCCTCCCTGCCAATATCTCCTCCAGTCAGCGTTGTGATGGTGGCTTGGTGATGATGGAGGCTCTTGTGGCTCGATTGTTGCTTGAATTAAATGGATCTGCATGGAACAACTTTAGATTGCTAACGTGAAACACAAGGTGTACCATCATCCACTTGGGTGGATTAATTTTGTAGGAAGTCCTCCCCACCTTGGCTACAATCGGTATAGGACCTTCATACTTTTGTACTAGTCTTCGATCTCTTTTCCTTAGGAATCAAAGTTGTTCGGACACCAACTTCACCAGTACCATGTCTCCCATCTTAAAGTGTTGCTTCTTTCAACCTCTATCTACCCACTCCTTCATCCAGTTAGAGGCTTTCTTTAAATAAGCTCTGGCGATTTCAGTGTTTTGCCTCCATTCCTTAACAAAGTTAAATATCCATGGACTTTTCCCGGCATACGATTCTACTGAGGTATGAGGAAGTCTAGGTTGTTGTCCAGTGACGACCTCGAAAGGGATTTTGTTGGTGGTTGAGCTTTTCTGTGAGTTCAAACATAGTTGAGCCACTGTTGTTAATTTCTCACGCAAGTGCACGTATCATTAACAAGTAATATAGTAATGAAGTAGAGTATCGTTCCCACGGAGAATTATTTAATTCCTACTGTTAATTACTAAAATTATAACATCTTAATTTTATTCAAACAATTAAAATAAAAAAAATTAAAACTAATAAATTAAAACTAAAATTAAATAGTAAATAAAGCTCACTTAACTACCAAACCTAAGATTATAATAACCCTCAATACTTCATCTGATTATTGTCTCTTTCTCTTAACTTAGTTTAATGGATTAAGTTGCTAACCTAGAGTCCTAAATTATTTATAAGTCTCTCTCGAGTTTTTCATAAAAATACCTATCCCAATTAATTTACTGTATGTCTATGCAAATTAAATTGAAGAAAGATTCATTAAGTTTGTGCTCTAATCCTGGCTACGTATGGCTTATAAGTGTATGTCTACACTATATGCAAATTAAACCACCTAATCAACTGAGTGTATTCGATCATACACTATTTTATTCAAGGTCTACCTAAATCTCCTTCGTCAAGGTTTAACTTAGGTTTTCAATTTAATTTAATTAGTGGTCAGGCAATAAGAAGCATTAAGAACAGAATAAAATAAACAACTTAAATATATTAAACATAACTAAAAGAGAGATAAATAGTTTAGACTACATATTGAGTTCAATCATAATGTTAGATTAAGAATTTAGTTCCCCATCAAGTCACACATCATCATTATATAAAGTTTAAACAATAAAAACAAACTAAGAAAACAAGAGAATAATAAAAAAGAATAAACTCAAGAATTATAATTTTGATCTTCCAAGTCTTCTTGAATCCTTCAAAATCTTCTCAACTTCAATGAATTTGTGGCTTGACTCTCAGTTTTCAATCTGGTGTTTCTTCTTCTTCTCTCTTTTTCCCTTAAGTCTTTCGAAAGGTTGCTTTTATAGGCTTTTAAGTTAGGTCAAGTTGGGTGAAGAAAGAAGTCAATTTCAACTGGGATGTCCTCATCAGACTATGTAAGTCGCAGCTTTGCCAAATTAATTAACAGAAATCGTAATTGCTCTAGGACTGCTATAGTACATTAACTTCGACAAGATTTTTTGCCATCCTACAGACTGAATTGGGTGAAATGGTAAACATGAAAGTTGTAGATCTTTCTCTTATCTTTCTAATGGTCAAGAATCACTTCATTTGGATCTCTGTAGAGAAAGTTATGGCCGAAATACCAAAATATGTGCAGTGTAAGTCTGCACCTCGAAATTGCTCTCATTCTTTTACTAAAATTATTCTTTCAAATACCTACAAAAACATAATTAAATTAATAACAACCTATCTTAGCCATATTAACACCAAATTAAGCATAAAATTAACCATGGTTAGATTGACTCACCTAAAATAACTAATTTAAAATAATTAAATAAAATCTATTAATTTCTACGTATTACTACAAGAACTAAATTAAATTAATATCAAAATTAAGCTCGAATAACTCTATATGTCACGACCCGAAACTCTTATCGAGCCCGTGACAACCATCGCGACGTCTCGATAGGCACTCATTACCTCGAATGCCGATCGAAACCCGCAAGGCTTAGCATCAGCTTCCGTATCTCCCCAGTGAGCGACAGTTATTAAATCTTGCATTTCAAGAAATCATAAGTCGTTTCCAAATCAAAATAATAATATATTATTTTCTAGCTCACAGGGGCATTTTAGTCATTTTTCTTCTATAATACCGAAACTCACCAAAACAATGGTGTAAAAGCTAAATATGTTCATACATATTTTAAATCAGATAACTAAAGTATAAAATTACTTTTACAATGACATGTGGGCCCCCAACTAACCAATAAGATGCAAGTATGTGAACCTATAATTTTGACAATGCAAGGCTAACTGAAGTCCTTGATGCAATCGGCTATCTACCGGCTATCTCGAACCTGAAATGTGGGGAATTGAGGGTGGTGAGATTATAAAATCCTAGTGAGTAAACAGACACCATCTAAACTATCTAAAGGCGAGTAAATGGAAACAATTAAAAATAATTAATTTCAGTAAATTTTTCACATCACGAATATTCATTTTAACCAAATAATCAATATAGCTTGTGAATTACTCAAAACTTGGCTCATGCCAAATCTTGTACTCGGGGACACTTGGACCAGGGGTATCCAACCGAGTCTGCCAAGGCTGTTAAAAATTCATATTTCGCATAAATCATATTTTTATTTTGAAACATAGCAGTTCCTTGGAGTTGGCTGAGTCTCACTCTCATGCGGTGGTCCATGTGAAGTGTACTCAAAAAGCCCACCTCAGGAGATACCCTACGCGCCTCTACGACCGAGGTGAGAATATAAAGGAGTTTACCGTGCCCCTCTAATAGGTTGGCCCACGGAACCCCCCACCACTGCAGTAGCTAATCTTTTATCTACCACCTGATTTATAAAATCATTTTCTGCATGACATGGCAATTTATCGCAGCCTAGCCTCTTAAGGCTAAATACACAGTATTTTAACACCAAAATCAGTTTAGCCATTCGTGCTCATTTATTGTCATAAGCCATTCAATTTAAAACCATAAATTTACAACACAAGCAGGCAGTCTCCAATTACTCTATTTTCAAAACCAGTATTCGATTTTCCAGAAAATTTATAAAATCATTTTATAAAATCACAATTTCTCTTAAAGCATAGCAATTTACCATTTAAACCCATTTTCCATAAAATCACACAATTGTATAAAACTACTCTAGATAATTAAGACGATAATAAGTTTACTCACAGTTTTCGAAAACTAAATTCGGGTACTCCAACTATTACTCATCGGGTGCGATTTCTTTGCCCTTGCCAAAAGATTCGCCACCTTAACAAATTGCACAATTAAGAGGTTTACTACTTTGGTACTAAACCAAAATAAACTAATTTATACTACTAATGCATGATATGAAGTGCAAAATGTCTAAATTTTGCCTAAATAAGATGTTAGCCTATTTCGGTCTTTTACCCGATAAATCGATATACGCATTCGTTTAAACTCCAAATTAATTTTTTTCAGTTTCTATACCTCATTTGCACCCAAATTGACTTAATGTTCCTCAGTGTGGTGCAAATTATCAGTCTCGATAGCAAATTACGAAAATACCCCTAGTGGGTAAAAATTTGTATTTTTACTCCGAAAATTCCCATTATTTTTCTAAGCTCATAATTCATCATTATTCATCATAATTCCTCAAACAAACATCAAGATCAGCAGCCAATATTCCCCTAGAAAATTCGGCCAATAATGGTAATGAAGGAAAATGAATTTTTTTCTTGTTGTTTTGTTTCTAAATATGCTAAACTAACTTAAAACACTAAAATAACTTAAAATCAAATTAATCTAACTTCATTCTCTCTCCATACCCATTTGGGCAGCCATGAATTCACCATGAAAACATGAAATCTAACCATGGAAAATAAAGAGAAATGCATGGGAAAGGTAGATCACAAGTCAAAATCAAGAAATTTTACCTTTGATTGCTTGATTCCTTAAAATCCACCAATTTCCCTTTAATTTTCCCACCTAGGTTTCTTGTTTTTTCCTTTCCTCCTTTTGTTCTTCCTTTTTCTTTGTTTGGCCGCCCTGTGAAAGAAAATTGGCTGATTTTTATATTTATTTTAAAGTTAAATAATTAATGAATATAAACTTGACACATGTCACCTTATTATTAGTCCATGTGTCATTTCTTAACTATTAAGCTTTCTCTTTCCACCACACATTATTCAAGGGTCAAAAATGATGATGGGTGAAGCCGTGTGCTGGAAAAATGCTCTGGGGGTGCAAAATTACCGTTTTGCCCCCGGGGTGGTAAAATTACATTTTTGCCCCAAAAATTGAAAAAATTACCCATAGACATATTTTTCATCCCTTATACTCATACCATTCTCCAATTTTTCAATGTGATCTAAATTCTCTCAAAATCTCAAATTTTGTCCGTGAGTGGAAAAATTACGATTTTGCCCCTACACTCCAGAAATCACCGGAATTAAACTTTTTCACTGCCAAACCCTCAAATTATACTCCAATACTCAAATCATACTCGAATAAGTTAAATGGGGCCAAAAAAATCTTTTTTCAAAATTCTCATTTTGTCCCCAAGTGGCAAATGACCATTTTACCCCTAGATAATGAAAATTTCAGTTTGACTCCAAATTGATCCTCAAACTCCGAATTACCATTTTGAGTCATCCTTGAACTGTGAAACTCTTAATTTCACCTCAAAATTCCTATTTGAATTAGTTCGAGGCTTAATCGACTTAATGGTACCATTAGGGGCAATATCGTCTGTTAACGATTTATCGAACTTCCTAAACATGCAAACATTCTATTGAGCATGTAAATGACGTCGTAATTATTTTATAGAACAGGGTTTGACACTATATCATAGAGTTATCACACCCCCAAACTTAAGATTTGACTAGTCCTCGAGCAAAATATAGAAAATAACCTAACTTACGAAAATCAAATTCAGTTAAAGAAAACTAAATATAGTTATTATTACTACTAATACTACTACTATTACTACTAGAGATAAAATGCACCAACTCAATGATTCTTTATAATTTCCTCAAAAGTATGTCTATAAATCATTAATCTAAGGAAAAATAAAGGTCTCATTCAAATTCATGTTTCAATTCTAAAGCACATTCTTGAATGGATTTCCGTGTGTGTGTGAAATCTTTTACCAAGAATATCATGATATCCGGATGAATTTATGCCAACACAAGTTTCATATTAGTACTACATTTTCATAAATTTACTTTTCATCTCTCTCTCCACTAATGTAGACCAATACAAAGCTAGGAATCAGTAGGAGTTTATAAAGCTTGTAATGTATGGCTAGGGTCAAGGTATGATAAAGGATATTAATGTGGCTCAAATCACTCTAAGCACATAATTATTCTAGGACCTATATATATAGAGCTCTATTTTCCTTCTCCTAGTACACTTTTTCTTCCACATTTGAATTTTTCTTTCATTCAACACATTTTTTTTTTTCACAATTTCACACCCCCAAACTTATTTTCATTGTATTGTAGGTAGTGGGGTTATTTTGCATATTTTGAATTTTTTTCTTTTTTTCACATCAACATCACTTTTCCACCTTTTTCAACATTTAGCTCAATTTATATTTCCTAAAACAATATACATGCTTAGGAGTGAGGGTTGCAAAATTGAAAAATTAATTTTAAAGCTAGGCTCAATTATTATGTAGTTAAACAAAGAAAAAGAAAATTAGGCTCAAAATGGGTATACTAGGGATAAAAATTTAACAAGGTTTGCTTTTTGGGCTCAAACGGTCCAAAGATGGCCTAGATCATCTCCCTAACTAAGTATTTCCTAGGATTTTGCATCGAGAGAAAATCAAGTAAATTCTAGAATTTATGACATAATTTAAAATTCATATTAGTATAAACCTTCTCTAAAAATTTATAATAATTCAAAGTAAAAGATATAGTGCTCAAAATTATGGAAATCACATCCTAACAATGATACTTAACAAAAGACTTTAGCATGAATCCAAACAAAAACCTTATTCACCAAAAGTTAAGAATTTAAGACAACTAGTTATCATCATTGGATAAAAAAAATCATTGAAAAAAAATTGGCACAACTTTACTCTAGATTCCTAAAATTCAAACAAGAAATAAATTTATTTACCAACTAATCTTACATTATTTATACTACGCATGCAAATAAAATTAAATCTAAACTTCCACAGGATATTCATTACCAGAAAAATAAATTCACCCCCCCAAACTTAAATTAAACATTGTCCTTAATGTTAGAAAAAATAAAGAAATGGTAAAAAAATATTCCCCTGATGATTGGATGAATTTTTGAAAAGCTCTAATCCTCCTCCTTATTGTTATCATCTTCATTGTCACTTGTAAGAATTTTTTTTACTACAAAAAAGAAAAATAAATAAATAATGTAGAGAAATAATGAATAAAAATAACTGAAAAGAAAATAAATAAAAAAAAAAGTCTTTGTTGGGTAATGGGTAAATGGGTTAGTGGGTAAGTTGGTAAATGGGTTGGTGGGTAAGTGGGTAGTAGGTAAATAGGTAATGGGTAGTCCAAAAAAAAAAAAAAGGATTTGGGTTAGGTTAGTGGGTTGCCCAATGTTGGCAGCCCAATAGAGGGTGGTGGGTAGTGGGTTGCCAAATGTTGGCAACCCACTTCAGGGGGGGCCGTGGCCTACCCTATGTGGGAGGCACGACCTACATTCAAATGGCCCCATTTTCTTTTTGTTTTTTTTCAGAGCTGCGGCTCACATTCTTTACACCCCACGAGGCTGCGGCTTCCCATAGTGGGAGCCGCAACTTACCACTCTTTTTTTGAATTTTTTTTTTATGTTTTTTCTGAATTTTTTTTTGAAAATTATTTTTTAGAATAATTTTTTTGACATGAACTTTTTTTTGAAATTTTTTTTGTAATATATTTTTTTCTTGAAATTTTTTTGATTTGTTTTTAAATTTGTTTGAATTTTTTTTACATGAACCTGCACAAATAAAAATGAGTGTTAATAATTTAATAATTAAATAAATAAAAATAAAAATAAACTAAAATAAAATAAAAGAAAGTAAGTTAGAGTGCTTGGGTTGCCTCCCAAGAAGTGCTTCTTTATAGTCACTAGCTTGACTTTAGTTGAGCTTTGAGTTTGCATGGAAAAAGCTTGAGGTATGAAAGTACCCTCATCCTAAGATGAGGTTGTAGTGCCTTTAACTCAAGATTTGATGCTTGCTTAACCCAAGATGGTGGAATAGGTTGACTCTTGTCTAACTTCTCAAATTTAGTTCTTTTTGAATAATGTGCTTTTGCTATAACCTCCTTAGGTAAATTATCAACTGTATCCAAAAAAAGTATAGGAGGCACATATGGCTTGATTTGTGGTGATGTAGATATTTCCTCTTCTTACTTAATTTCTTCATCTTGAACTTGATTGCTGGAAGTACTTCCTTTATCTACTTTATCTCCATCATCTTGAAATCTATTATTGATGGCATTAGCTAGTTGATCCATTTGTATCTCAAGATTTCGGATTGATTCTGCCTGACTTTGAATGATGGCATTAGTCCTTGTCATGAAGGCATCTGTCTTTGTCATGAATTGTATGAACATATCCTCCATTAAATGCATTTTCTCTAGCATAGGAGCTCTAACTTGTGACTAAAAACCATTATGGAAAATAGGCTATGATGAATATGTAGGACCATGATTATTACTCCATGAAAAATTTTCGTGATTCCATCCTGAATTGTAATTGTTGGAGTATGACTTATTTTGTTGCCCATCGAAGCTTTCATAAAATTGCATTGATTTGTAATAAGTTGGACGACAATCACTTGAATGCCTATCTCCACAAAATTCGCATGTAACAAAAGGACTTTGAAAAGCATTATGACCCCAGGTGTTAATTTTCTGAGACAAAGCATCTACTTGGTTGGTTAAAACACTAATTGCATCCAATGCATAATCACTAGCAACCTTCTTAGGCACAAATTGTTCAGATGGCCACACATAGTTCATCACCTTAATTAAAAGTATCTAAAAATAAAAAGAAAAGTTTGAAGTAAGATTATGAATGTTTGGTATTAATATTAACAAGAAGAATTAAAAATCAATTCCCTAGCAACGGTGCCAAAAACTNTCTCAAATTTTATCCCCGAATGGAAAAATTACGATTTTGCCCCTACACTCCAAAAATCACCAGAATTAAACTTTTTCACTTCGTATCATTAAATTATACTCCAAATAGTTAATCTTGGTCAAAAATTTCACTCCATGATCAAATTATTAGCTTAGGTGGCAAAATGACGATTTTGCCATTGAACATCAAAATTTCCAATTTTACCCTAAATGAACCCTCGAACTCCGAACAATCATTTTTAGTTATTCCTGGACTATAAAATATTAAATTTCATCCTACAATTCTTATTTGAACTAGTTTGAGGTTAAATCAACTCAAGTATATCGTTAGGTACGATATCGGGTTTCGTCTTTTCTTAGGTGCTTTCCTAGCATAATAACATGCTACTCAGTGCATGTATGTCATGACATGTATTTATAGGGTCGGGTTTTACAATCGTAATAAAGTAGAGTATTGTTCCCACAGAGAATTATTTAATTCTTATTGTTAACTACTAGAATTATAACACCCTAATTTTATCCAAACAATTAAAATAAAAAAATTAAAACTAATAAACTAAAACTAAAATTAAATAGTAAATAAAACTCACTTAACTACCATACCTAAGATTATAATATCCCTCAATACTTCATTTGATTAATGTTTCTCTCTCTTAACTTAGTTTAATGGATTAAGTTGCTAACCTAGAGTCCTAAATTATTTATAAGTCTTTGTCAAGTTTCTCATAAAAATACCTATCCCAATTAATTTACTATATGTCTATGTAAATTAAATTGAAGAAAGATTCATTAAGTTTGTGCTCTAATCCTGGCTACGTATGGCTTATAAATGTATGTCTACCCTATATGCAAATCAAACCACCTAATCAACTAAGTGTATTCGATCATACGCTATTTTATTCAAGGTCTACCTAAATCTCCTTCGTCAAGATTTAACTTAGGTTTCCAATTCAATCTAATTGGTGATCAGGTAATTAGAAGCATTAAGAACAGAATAAAATAAATAACTTAAATCTATTAAACATAACTAAAAGAGAGATAAATAATTCAGACTACATATTGAGTTCAATCATAATGTTAGATTAAGAATTTAGTTCCCCATCAAGTCACACATCATCATCGAATAAAGTTTAAACAATAAAAACAAACTAAGAAAATAAGAGAATAATAAAAAAGAATAAACTCAAGAATTATAATTTTGATCTTCCAAGTCTTCTTGAATCCTTCAAAATCTTCTCAGCTTCAATGACTTTGTGGTTTGACTCTCAGCTTTCAATCTGGTGTTTCTTTTTCTTCTTTCTTTTTCTCTTAAGTCTTCCGAAAGGTTGCTTTTATAGGCTTTGAAGTTAGGCCAAGTTGGGTGAAGAAAGAAGTCAAATTCAGTTGGGATGTCCTCATCAAACTATGTAAGTCGCAGCTTTGCAAAATTAATTAACAGAAATCGCAATTGCTCTAAGACTGCTATAGTGCGTTAACTTCGACAAGATTTTTTGCCATCCTACAAACTGAACTAGGTGAAATGGTAAACATGAAAGTTGTAGATCTTTCTCTTATCTTTCTAATGGTCAAGAATCACTTCATTTGGATTTTGTAGAGAAAATTATGGCCGAAATACCAAAACATGTGTAGTGTAAGTTTGCACCTCGAAATTGCTCTCCTTCTTTGACTAAAATTCTTCTTTCAAACACATACAAAAGCACAATTAAATCAATAAAAACCTATCTTAACCATATTAACACCAAATTAAGCATAAAATTAATCATGATTAGATTGACTCACTTAAAATAACTAAGTTAAAATAATTAAATAAAATCTACTAATTTCTACGCATTACTACAAGAACTAAACTAAATTATTATCAAAATTAAGCCCAAATAACTCTATATCATAGAGTTATCAACCACTTCGAGTAGGTTAGGCCAATTCTTCTGGTTCGCCTGTACAAAATGTCACAGGTATTCTTCCAATAACCCATTGAAGTGTTTTGTTTGACCATCTATTTGTGGATGATAACTGGAAGAGATGTTGAGTTCTGACCCTAATAGCTTGAACAGCTCATTCCAGAAAAAATCGGTAAACCTTCAAACTTTATTGCTGATTATGCTCTTCGGAACACCCCAATATTTTACCACATGTTTAAAAACCATGCGAGCCATTTTTTTTGCAAAGCCAAACTTCTGTATTGGAATGAACGTTGCTTACTTGGAAAATCGGTCCACCACTACCAAGATAGTTGTCATATCCCCCACTTTAAAAAGCCTTACAATAAAGTCTAAAGAAATACTTTCCCACGGTTTGGTCGGTATGGGTAGAGATTCGAGCATTCCCACCAATCTCTGTCTGTCTACTTTGTCTTGCTAGCAAATGAGGCATGTCTTCGTATAGTCCATCACATCTTGTCGCATATGAGGCCAAAAGTAACATTGTTTCAGTAGTGCAACAGTTCGTTGCCAACCTTGATGTCTTGCCCAAGGAGTGTCGTGGCATTCCCGTTTTAATTTCTGCCTAAGCTCTCTCGCTTTTGGAACAAATATGCGAGGTCCCTTTGTTAGTAAGAGTCCATTTTCCACCCAAAAGTATTTCGACTTTTCATTATCCACCAACTTCCTAATGGCCATTGCTTGGGGCCTTGATGCAAATTTTCCTCAATCAGGTTACGGATATTTGTGGTCACTCTGCTGGCTTTCATTAGCGTGATCACCCTTAGAACTGCAAATTCAACCTTCCTATTAAGGGCATTTACTACACGGTTCGCTTTTCTCGCCTTATGCTCGAAAGAGAAATCAAACTCGGCTAGAAACTCTTGCCACTTTGCTTGTTTAGTTGTAAGTTTTGGTTGTGTGAAGAAGTAACTTACGGCTGTATTGTTGGTCTTAACTATAAATTGTGATCCTAGTAAGTAATGTCGCCAAGCTTGTAAATAGTGAATTACTGCAAGTACTTTTTTCTCCTACGCCATATATTTCCTCTCAGGTTTATTCAACTTTTGACTTTCGAACGTAACTGGGTGTCCTTCTTGTAACAACACTTCTCAAAGGGCAAAGTTTGATACATCTGTCTGTACCTTGAAAGGCTTTTCAATTCAGGGAACGATAACACGAGATCAGTCATCATCGTGTCCTTCAAATCTTCAAAGGCTTTTTGGCATTATGGCGTCTAGTTCCACTTTTGTCATTTTTTCAGCAATTTTGTCAGTGCTACTGTTCTTTTTGAATGCCCTTCCATAAATCTCCAATAATAATTGGCTAGGCCTAAGAAAGAACGAAGCTCAGTTGTATTCTTAGGGGTGGCCTATTCTTTGATAGCCTTTACCTTCTGCATGTCTATTCGAACGTGCCCTTGTTCAATTATGTGGCCCAGAAACTAAATTCGGGTTTACAAAATGCATATTCCTCCCTTTTTATATATAACTGGTGATCGCATAACCTTTAGAAGACTTGCCGCAAGTGCCGTTGATGCTCCTCTAAAGTTGAGTTGTACACCATAATATCATCTAAGTAGATCACCAAGAATTTGTCCAAATAATCATGAAACACTTGGTTCATCAGTGTGCAAAAGGTAGCAGGAGCATTGGCTAGTCCAAAAGGCATAACGAGAAATTCAAATGCACCATACTGTGTTATGCAGGTGGTTTTCGGCTCATCTCCCTTGGCCACTTTTACTTGATGATAACCCGATCTCAAATTTAGTTTGGAGAAGTACTTTACACAAGTTAGCTGGTCAAAAAGATCTACTATAAGAGGGATAGGATATTTATTCTTAACTGTGACTTTATTCAAAGCCTGAAAATCCACGCATAATCGTAAACTCCCATCCTGTTTCTTCTAAAAAAGTACTAGGACTCCAAAAGATGCTTTTGATGGTCGGATGAATCCGGCTTGAATAAGCTTGTCTAATTATTTCCTTAACTCTCCTAACTTTGGGGGAGCCATCTTGTATGGCCCTTTTGCAAATGGCTTCACTCTTGAAAGTAATTCTATCTCATGATCGACAGCTCGTTGAGGTGGTAGAACCCTTAGTAATTGTTTTGGCATCATATCTTGAAATTCTTCCAAAACCAGTTTCACTTCTTCGGGTATTGGGTTTCTGTTGTCTTCACCTTTGTAGATGGACATGGCTACGTAGGAGGGCTCACCTCTCTTAATCCCCTTCTTAAATTGTATAGCTGATATCATTTTCTTCTCACTCTTAGGAAGGATTATAGTTGGTAATACACATGGCCGTTCTCTGAAAAACATTAAACAACTTGTAGCAAGGAAAGGAATGGCTTGAGCTTTTGTCATAAAATCCAAGCCTAAGACAAAATCAAAATCATTTATAGTGGCTACAGTCAAGTTTACCTTCCCTTCCCAAGAGCCAATCTTAATCTTTATATCTTTAACATTTCCCATTATAGCTCAAGCTGGCGAGTTAACTACTTTCATCTGTCGATAAACCTTCTCAACTTTAAGACCACACCTCTTTGCCTCCTTGGGGTGATGAAAGTGTCAAAGGCCCCCTTGTCAAGCATGGCTTTGATACTTGTCTCATTCAGCAACACTTCAACATACATTAGACCTCGTTAGGGCTCTTTTTTCATCTTTTCTAGTTGAGCTTGCAAAGCGTTGAGGAAATAAATAGAACCCACTCGTGCTGGCTCTTCCTCGGCTTCTTCAACTGTGGTGTGGGGTAGAGGTATCTCAACATTGACAGTTAGCTACTTGATGAGGACAGTTAGATACTCGATGAGGTTCCTTGCATAGAAAATAAGATATCAGTGGTCGTGGCTTGAAGTTTTATGGCTTGTTTGTCCTCGGTTAGGGTGAATCTCTAGTAGGTGGTCTCCTATAGCCTGTCCCACTTGAGCATTCGCTTAGTCTTAAAAATTTTGCCCCACTATTTAAGTTAGAGCTACTGGTCCTAGATGGAAGGTTTTTTCTTTTGTTGAAGTTTTTACTATAATCAGTAACGTGCTTAACAACAGCCATTGCCGAAGCCATATCTTGTACTCTCTGTAGTTGTAACTCCGTCCTCGCCCATGGTTTCAGACTCTCGAGGAAACAAAATGGTCTATCTTTTTCAGTCATATCCCTGATGTCTATAATTAAAGTAGAGAAGTTCCTCACGAACTCCTGCACTGATCCTGTTTGAGATAACTCTCGCAGCTTTCGTCGTGCCATATACTCCACATTCTCAGGGAAAATTGATTTTTCAATTCTTACTTTAGATCCACCCAAGTGTTGATACAACACTCACTATAGATGAATTTGGAACGCCACCACAACTTTGCGTCTCCAACAAGATACATTGAAGCCATCACCACTTTGTCCTCCTTGGACATTGCGCTCACAGCTTGAAAATATTGTTTCATATCAAAAAGGAAATTCTCCAACTCCTCAACATCTCAGACCCTTTCATATCGCTTGGGTTTCAGCACATTGGCCTTTTTCCCTCGATCTTCGAAACTTTCGCTAGCATTACTTACAGCAACAACCAAAAGATTTACCTAAGCTTTCAGTTCTCCAATCTCACCTTGGAGAGTGCTCAATGTATCCTTAGTCTCATCATTCAGGGTATTAATCATCTCAGACAGTTCTTGCTAGACTGTCTCAATTTCATCTATTCGTTCACGCGAAACCATCTTAACTTTTACTATTGCCATTTTGGCCTCTAGCTCACCAATCTTCTGATGATCCTCTGGTGCAGTCCGTGTGTTCACCAATTTTACACTTTAGATCAGCATGTCTCACCTGTGTTCTGATATCAACTGTCACGGGCTATGCTTCTTCACTTAAGTATACGATAATCCGTGCAGTACTTGAGTGGACGCTTCCATGCAAGTAAGTCAATACTCAATTATATCTGTTCTAACAATCATAATAACAACAAATCAAACTAAGAGAATCCACATCAAAATCAAAAGGCATGCCGAATGCCATATATGCAACCACTGAGTCATAATAAGAAAAAATGTTTTATTAATATAAAATTAATTACAAAAGGACCAAGACATGCCATCATCTGGCCATAGGGGTAGTCTTAGATGATTTGCTACAAACATACCTTTACTAGTTAGGTAGCCCAATAATCCACTGACTGCTCACCCTCATAAAGAGTTTACGAGATTTTACAAGTATTCTACCAGTAGCCATTACAATGCTTGAAATAAGGACATTTCTTTCCTAAAGGGTCTTCCCCCTTAAAGACTTAATAAGTACTTTTGAAGGTGTCACCACGAGCCGTTACATTATTTGAAAGAGGGACACTTCCTTTATAGGTATAAAAGACTTAATCTCATACATAACTCTACCCTATAATGGTCTGATACAAGGTTGGCTCATGACACATGGCTTGGTTGCTGGCTGACCGCTATACCCTCATTACCACTCATTATTGGTGTCCTCTCCCTTCCCTAAGTCGTTGATTTCGCCCTTAACTGTTGCTGCTAAGAAGACAGCCCAGCCGCCACTTTCCCATGGCTTCCCGCAAGCCATGCAAGCCCCCACACAGCCACTAACCTCATCGCGATTTAAAAAAAAAATCATTTTTATCCATTACTGTGGGAGATACACCTTTTGTGATCCCCATAACTCGAAATCCTATGATGTACAAGGGTAGGCCTGTGGCAGCATTCTTCGAAGATGAGAGCCAAACCCTAGCAAAACCTTTCTTACACTCCATTAGTATCAAGTTCACTCGAATGCCTAAGATGCAGGAGATCCGATCAGCTTTCAAAGGTAGTAGTCTCTTTGACGCGTATGAAATAAGATGGCTAGATTACAAGCACATTCTTATCCATCTCTCTAACGAGCAAGATTTTAATCGAATTTGGGTTAAGCAAAACTAGTTCATTGCAAACCAGAAGATGTGAGTTTTCAAATGGTCTCCGGAGTTTGAAGCAGAGAAAAAGTCCTTAGTGGTTCCTGTTTGGATTTCATTTCCAAACTTAAAGGCTCATTTGCAAGAGAAGTCGACCTTGATGCTTATAGCCAAAACAATTGGAAAGCCTTTATTTATTGATAAGGCCTGGCTAATGGTTCTCGGTTGAGAGTGGCGCGAGTTTGTGTTGAATATGATTGCAAGCAACCACCTTTAGATCAAATATGGATCATGGTCCAGAATAAAAAGACAGGTATGGTGATTGGAGGTTAACCCCAATGTGTGGAGTTTGCCAGAATGCTAGAATATTGCAACAACTGTTGCCATGTTGGCCATAGTGAATCGGATTATTTAATGTTAGGGCAAAAACCTTTAAGATTGTTGTTAAACAATCTCAATCACCAAGTTCATCATAGCCTTCGAATCCTATTTTTGGGGTGCAGATCTAGGAGCTGAAAGAAAGGAAAGATGAAGAGCCAGTGATGCAATTGGAACCGTTTGTAAAAATAGACAAAGGGAAAGCTGTGACTTGGATGGAGGCACCGAAACAGAGGATGGAATGGTAGGTGGTTGAGCAGTTGGGTAAAAGTGGGGCAAAAGACTCGAAAGGTGCAAAAATCAATGGAAAGAATGCTTGCAATGTAAAGCTAACGATTTTGAACAGTTTTGCAGTGATTGGAGAAGAGAAGAATGAAGAGCAGTTTGAAACCACAAAACAGGGACAAACAGAGAAGGTGAACAGTGCTTTACAAATTATAAACAATTTTTCTTTACATCTTAATAACTAGCTTGCCGATTTGGAGGCTACTGTAGCCTAGATACAAGTTGCTAGAGATGGTTTTGTCAACAATCATATGAGTCTAAAGGGTAAACCTATTACGGTACCGACACAGCAACCTTTGTTTTCTACCGGTAAACTACTAATTTCAACAAATGCAAGGATGGAGGAAAGCTCAAAGATAGGAGATGAGAGCTCTGGTAGTATTGAGAATATTAGTGAACATGACTATGTTAAATGGGCGATGAAAAATGCTGAGAAAGTCACAGTTTGAAAAAAGAAACAAAAGAATCAAGCAAAACATGGTACATTTTCGACTGAATCAGTGATGAAAGGTGGGGACCATCAATTGAATACGGTAAGCCTTTAGAAGGGTGGCAATAAGGAACCTTGCTCTCCGGTTACTTATGTGGGAGTTGAAAATAATGATAAAAATACCCCACCGATGCGGCAAGAAACAGACTAGTCTGTTGTCAGCAAGGTGAATTCTTTATTTCGTTCTGTTGTAGGTTTGGCCAGCAATGAGACAATGGCAGGTGGTAGTCAGGCTATGTTTTCTCTAATAGGACAAACATCGGGTACCAAAGGAGCAGGCACCACAGTGCGGAACGCAACATAATATTCTCATGAATTAGAGGTGCTCAATAGTGAAGCACGTTTATCACAGGCAGATTATGGAAGTGACTTGGAGGTTCACCCATTTATTTCCAGATGTAAAAATTTGTTAAGGATATTTCCTTCACTCTTGAAGCCCCAAATGATGAAATGGGGCATGAACACGTAGTCAGCAATTGCTACAAAAAAAATTGGTTCTTTTGCTCCCATGAAATTGACTTTGTAGTTGTTTTAGACCATATCCAATGTTTGCATGTTTAATTTACTGTGCCTTGTGATAGCTCTATTATATAAAATTATTTTGACACATTTTGGGGGCTTAAGTAGTTAGATCTTTGAGATTTTAAGTTTGGATCGTAACAGTTTAGGTTTTTTTCTCGTTTAAGTTTGATTGCATTTTGAGTAGTTAATTTAAGTTATTTTAGTTAAATTTTATGTTATTTTGTTTTAAATTACTTTAAGAGTAGTTATTGCTAATTTCTCTTATTGCTTTTGTAGGAAATTTGATGAAAAAGGCTCATTTGATAAAAATCAGTGCAAGTATGGTGATGGCTTCATTTGTATATGTTTCGGTATTTTGACCATATCCCTCTCTACAAAACTCCAAATAAGGTGATTCTTGGACCAACAGAATTATAAGAAGAAGGGCTACAATGTTTATGTTTCCAATTTGCCCAGTTGTAATTGAATCATGGTCAAAATATTTGTCTAAGTTGGAGCACTGCAGTAGTATTCATGGACTGAACATGATGCGGTATTTGGAGCATATCTTTCAATCCAAAAGTCTAATTGATGTGATTCTTGAGCCATTGGAAAGTTAAAAGATAGAGTTAAAATTTAATGTTTACACTTTGCCAACAACAACGGTTGAAGTAGAATTTGAAATGGGGGAATAAAGAAATATTTGGTGACATTTTCCATAACTTATGGGTGGCTGAAGTACATGCAAAGGTAAGTGAGGATTTATTTCAACAGGAACAGTCTGCAAGGAACAGGGAGAATATGAACAAGGCTTATGCACAGCTGAATCATTTATTCAGTGTAGAAGAATTGTTTTAGCAGCAAAAGTCAGGAGTAAAATGGTTGGTTGAGGGTGTGCACAATACTAAATTTTTCCATGAGGATGTAGAAAAAATGGATGAAGACTCATATTTTTAGAATACAAAACCAAGATGGAGAGCTTATTGAGAACTCGAATTTGATTCAAGCTTCAACAATTTATTTTTTTGAGAATCTTCTTAAGGCCGAACCGTGCAATTTGTCTAGGTTCAACCATTCTTTATGTAAAGCTCGACCTTATAAAATACTAGTCATGACATACATGTGATGATAGTATGATTGCATGCTAGGAGAGTCTCGAAAAATTTACAAAAGTCGGTATTGTACCTAGAGGTATAACAAAGTTGATTTAATCCTCGAACTAGATCAAATAAGAATTTTAAGGTGATATTAAGATTGTCACAGTCCAAGGATGACTCAAAATGGTAATTCGGAGTTTGTGGATCAATTTGGAGTCGAATCGGAATTTTCACTATCCAGGGGCAAAATGGTTATTTGTCGCTTGGGGACAAAATGGTAATTTTTAGAAAAGATTTATTTGGTCCCATTTGACTTATTGGAGTATGATTTGAGTATTGGAGTATGATTTGAGGTTTAGAAGTGAAAAATTTTAATTTCGGTATAATTTGGAGTATAAGGGTAAAATGGTAATTTTGCCACTCCAGGGGCAAAATTGTAATTTTCCACCACCAGGACAATCTTCCAGCACATGGTCTTCCTTTATCCTTATTTTTGACCTTTGACTAATCATGTGGTGGAGATAAAATATTTAAATTTTTAAAATTTTAAAAATGGACCAATAAGAAAATGCCATGTGTCAAGCTTAGGATAATTTATTATTTAACTTAAAAATCAGCATAAATCAACCCATTACTCTCCAAATATTCGGCCAAGCAAGGAAGAGAGGGAAAGAAAGGAAGAACAAACCCTAGGTGAGGAATTTCAAGAGAAAAAATGTGAAAAATCAAGGAAAACAAGTGAAAAAGGTAGGATTTTTCAACTTAAGCTTGAAATCTATTTTCCTTAAGCATTTCTCCTTATTTTCCATGCTTA
Organism: Theobroma cacao; assembly: GCF_000208745.1. NCBI lineage: Eukaryota > Viridiplantae > Streptophyta > Magnoliopsida > Malvales > Malvaceae > Theobroma > Theobroma cacao. Next base: position 7,979,505 of record NC_030852.1, read on the forward strand.
AATTACATGTTTTTATGATGAATTGTTAGCTGATCAAAATGGGTTAGGAGAGAGAAAGTTGTTGGATTGATTTGATTTTAAGTTATGTTAGTGTTTTTTAGTTAGTTTAGCATATTTAGAAACAAAACAACAAGAAAAGAATTTATTTTCTCCCACAACCATTAATGGTCGAATTTACCATGTATTGAGTGAGGATGAGTTTGATTTTTATTCTAGGAGAATTGGTTAAGAAATGATGAATTATGGTGTGGAAAAGTAATAGGAAAAATCACGATGTTAATGCACCATTATTGGCCGAAAATTTTAAGAAGAAAAGTGAAGATAGTTTTGCCAAATTTTAAGTTATTTGATTTGAATTTGGTGAATTAAGATATTGGAAAAGAATTGGAACAATTTGGAGTAATTTGGGATTAAATTGGATGCGTTAGTAATTTAATCGGGTGATAAGACGAATTAGGCCAATACCGGGTTTAGATAGTTACCAGTGCATTTTTGCATTCCATATCATGCATTAGTAGTCTAAATTAGTTTAATTTCAATTTAGTACCAATGTAGTGAGTTTCTCGATTTTGTACTATGTCAAGGTGGCGAGTCGTCCGATAAAGGCAAGGGAATTGCATCCGAGGACCAGTAGTCTGAGTATTTCGAGAATTAGCACTCTAGACATTGTGAGTAAACTTACTGTCATTTTAATTATCTAGGATGATTTTTAGATGATTTCATTAATTCTATGGAAAAATGGATTTAAAAAGGTAAATTTTCATGTTTTATAAATAAATGTGTCCTAATGAAATTAAATTATAAATTGTTTGAAAATTAATAGTGATTTTGAAAAATAGAGTACACGGAGACTGTTAATTGTGGCAATTTGATTGTTTAAATTGATTGGCTTATGATAAATCGGACATGATTGGCTAGTTGGCAATTGTATTGAAATACGAATTGTTTGGTTGCCTTGAAAGACTGCGAATTACAAAATTGCCATATCATGTTATCGAGTTTTATTGTATGGTGGATTATATATTAATTAATCACTACAGTAGGGGGTTTCTGTGGACCAACCTTTTAGAGGGGCACGGTAAACCCCATTATATTCTTACCTCGAACGGAGAGGCGCGTAAGGTATCTCCTGAGGTAAAGTTTAGGGTTCACTTCATGCCAAACCACCACGTGAGGGGGAACTCAGCTAACGCCAAGGAATGACTATGTTTTCAAAACAAAAACATGATTTATGTGAAATGTGAATTTTAATAGCCTTGGCGGTTTCAGTAGGATGCCTCGGCCAAGGTGTCCCTAAGAATGGATTTATGGCATAAGCCTAGTTTTTATGAGATTCATAAGCCTCTTTACGTCTTTTAAATGAAATGTATTCTAATGCTGTGACTCAGTTTACGATGATTTACTTTATTGTCTCCATGTACTCAACTCTAGATGTTTATGATGATGTCTGTTTACTCATTGAGATTTTATAATCTTACCACCCTCCTTTCCACCCATTTCAGGTTCAGTATAAACTGTAGATAGCTGATCTCATCGAGGACTACTGTTGGATCTGCATTTTCCAAACCGTAGGTTCACAGTCCTCTTTACTTTTATTTATTCGGGGGCCCTCTTGTTATTGTAAATTAAATTAAATATTTTGGCTTATTGTATTACAATATGTATAAATTTATTTAGCTTTTCCGCTACAAAAATTATTTAAGTATAACTCTATAAATATTGTTTTATAAAAAAATAGAATATTTTACTTAATATTTCTTTTATTTTCTTATTATATTCAAATAACCATAATTTCGTTTTAAACGAAGATTTTAGACTTTTAAACTTATTTTGAATATGAATTATGTGTTTTGTACTCGTATATTATATTTGAGCAAATTTCAAAATTTTTGAGAAAAATGACCAAAATACCCCTGTGAGACGAAAATTAATATTTTATTTGTTTTAAGTTGAAAACAGTTTAAATTCTTTTAGAACACGATATTTGACAATGGTTGCTCACAAGGGAATAGAGAAACTGATAGTAAAGCGTTGCGGGGTTTCAAGTTGACATTCCGAGCAATGAGTGTCTATCGGGACACCGTGGCGGTTGTCACAGGCTCGAGGGGAGTACCGGGTCGTGACACTTTAATTCCTCCTATTGTCTCTATTGATGATAATATCTTCCTTCGTGCAGTTCTTTCTTTACAGGAAGTAAAGAAAGCTATATTTAATATTGAGAAGGATAGTGTGGTGGGGCTGGACGGTTTTTCATCTTTGTTCTATCAACATTATTGGGCTATTGTTGCAAAAGATTTGCTTGAAGTTGTGAAAGAATTTTTTAATGGTGTTACATTTCTAAAAGGGGTTACTTCAATGACGCTAGTATTGCCTAAGAAATCAAATACTACTCAGTGGAGTGATTTCAGTCCAATTAGCTGATGCACTGTCCTAAATAAGATAGTCACCAAGATATTAACTAATTGGTTGGCTAAACTTCTTCCAAACATAATCTCAAATAATCAAAGTGGATTCATTGGGGGCAGACTTATTAGCAACAATATCTTGCTGGCTCAGGAATTAGTGGACAAAATCAATTATAAGGCTAGAGGAGGAAATGTAATTTTACAGTTGGATATAATGAAAACATATGACTGGTTGAATTGGGAATTTCTTTTTTTGATGATGACTAAGCTTGGTTTTAATACTCACTAGATTGATATGATGCGGAGGTGCATTTCCAAATGTTGGTTCTTTATTTTGATTAATGGCCAATCGGTGGGCTATTTTAAATCAGAGAGGGATTTACAACAAGGTAATTCCATCTCACCTCTCTTATTCATCTTGGATGATGAATATTTGTCAAGAGAACTTAACCATTTATTTACTCAATATAGCTTTTTACATTACCATTAAGGCCGCTCTATGCATATTAGTCACTTGGCTTTTGCTGATGATGTTATGATTTTCACTAATGGTAGTCATTCAACCTTGTAGAAAGTTCCCCATTTTTTACAGGAATATGAGTAAATCTTTGGACAGAAAGTAAACCATCAAAAAAGTTGTTTTGTTTCGGCTAATAATTTGGCATTGGCAAAAAGATAGATAATTTTTGAAGTTACAGGGTTCACGCATAAAACTTTGCCAATTACCTACCAGGGCACTCAATTTTATAAAAGTCCTAAAAAGGTAATTCTTTTTGACTCCTTCATTGCTAAAATCTGTGATCGTATTTCAGGTTGGAAAAATAAAATTCTCTCTTCCGATGGTCGTATCACATTATTAAGGAGTGTTTTTTCCTCTATGCCCATTTATCTTCTTCAAGTCCTCAAGCCTTCACCAACAGTGATTGACAAAATTGATAGCCATTATAATAATTTTCTTTGGGAAGGTTCACCCGAATGTAAGTGGGTTTATTGGGCGGCTTGGAATAAAATCTCTTTCCCATGCTTGGAAGGTGGTTTGGACATTAGAAAATTAAAAGATGTTTTCGAGGCCTTCTCTTCAAAATTGTGGTGGAGGTTTTGTACAAGTAAAAGTATTTCGACACAATTTCTGCAAGCAAAATATGTGTTGGCCGAATTCCCCATACTATCACACCAAAACTTCATGACTCCCAAGTGTGGAAGCAATTGCTAGCTAGCCTCACCTTCACAAACCACCATATAAGGTGGTGGATTAGTAAGCGCGACTTGTTTCTCTGGCACGATTGTTGGATGGGAGAGCAATCTTTGGTAACTTCGTTCCTTTCTTTTATTCATAATATGACTAAAGTCAATTATTTCTATAATGAAAATGCATGGGATGTGGATAAGTTGAAAAGTGTTTTGCTTGACTTAGTAATTGATGCTATTTTAAAAATACCTTTTAATAGCTTTAGGGAGGATTTAGCTTATTGGATGCTCACATCTAATGGTGATTTCTCTACTTGAAATGCATGGGAAGCGATTAGGCTGCTCCAACCTACCAACCCTTTGGTTAAGCTTATTTGGCATAAAAGCATACCACTATCTATGTCTTTTTTCTTATGGAGAATGGTTAACAATTGGATATTGGTGGAGTTATGCATGAAGAAGAAAGGAATTCAACTGGCCTCTAAATGTCGTTGTTGTACTTCTGAGGAGTCTTTACTACATGTACTATGAGAGAATCCAGTTGCATCACAGGTTTGGAATCTTTTTGCAAAATTTTTTCGAATCTATGTTTTACATCCTAAAAATATTATACAGATTATTTGGTCATGGTACTATTCAGGAGACTGTACTAAACAGGGTCATATCCATGTTTTATTGCCCTTGTTCATATGTTGGCTTTTGTGGTTGGGATGAAATGATGCAAAACACAGGAACTTGGGTATGTATCCTGATAGAGTTATATGGCGTAACATGAAATTGTTAAGATAGTTGTATGAGGGTAATCTTTTGAAGCAATGGCAATGGAAAGGAGACACCCAAATAGGCAGTATGTGGGGTTTTCAATTTCCCACTAAAAAATTAGCACTGCCTCGCCTCAAATTAATTACTTGTGTAAAACCATTCATAAGTGAATTTAAGCTGAATGTGGATGGTAGTTCCAAGCATGGATAGACTACGGAAAGTGGAGATTTAGTTCGAAATCGTACAAGTATGCTCATTTTCAGTTTCTCGAAAAATCTTGGCCCCTCCAACTCTTTGTAGGCAGAATTGTAGGCATTATATAAAGGTTTGCTTTTATGCCAAGAGCACAACATTTCTAAATTGTAGATAGAGATGGATGCTTTGGTGGTGATTCAGGAAGATTAGAAAGGGTCACATGATATACAATATTTACTGGAATTTATAAGACAATGCTTGTGAAACACTTCTTATAGAATTTCCCATATCTATCGAGAAGGTAACCAAGCAGCAGATTATTGATCGAACTAGTGCTATGACACTAGGATCTTCGTGTATTTTCATAGGCATAAGGTGAACTATGTGGTATATTCACACTTGATCGATTAAATTTACCTTATGTTCATTTAAAATAATTGTAAAGGAATAGTACTCCTAATTTAATTTATTGCTATTTTTTAGAATCTCGTAAGAATGAAGGTTTTAATTTTCATTGTAGCACCCATAAGTATGCACATGAAATTAAACCTTCCATAGGATTTTATTTAATTTTTGTTCATGTAAACTCTGAGATAAGGTTTATGTCCCCTTCCTATTTGTATGTTTTATTTCGGTTAATAAAATTTGAACAAGGTAGCTGGGCCCTACGGGAACTTCCAGTATTAAAAAAAAACTTAAAATAAAAATGAAATAAAACATAAAATCGATATGTGAAATAAACCTGGATGTAGGAATGTCCGAATTAAGACAACCCCCTGGAAATACCCAAACTTGAATGATGTCTGGGCACTCATTTTTATAATTTTATTTTTCTTAATGAGCATATCTTTTTTTAAAAAATTAATAGGTTTAAATATGTACATCAAATAAATAAATAAAGAAGAAAAAGAAATAATTAAAAATTTATTTTTCATATTATTGTTCGTTGCATTTTTTTGAAGTAAATTTCCAAACTTAAATATGTGCATTAAAGAAAGAAAATAATATAAATGAATAAACAAATCAAATGGAAATAGAAAAAAAAGAAAAAAATACATTAAATAATAAAAAAAATAGGTCAAAGGCATACCTAAATGTGTTTAAAAACCCAAACCAAAAAGGCCCAAAGCTATTAGGCTCGAGTGATGTAGATGTGGGCCAGGTCGAGTCAAATCTAACCCAAAAGCTTTTTTTTTTCTTTTTTTTCCCCCCAAAATAGTTTCGTTTTGCTTATTATGATTATTCTTTAAAAGACGTCACTTTGCCCAATATTTTGCCTTAAAAACATGTTGTCGTTTCACCATTTTTTCTTTCTTCCTTCTTTACAATGCAACATCATTTTGAGGCTTTAAAGGCTCTCTCAAAATGACGACATTACAATTAAGGTTGTTAGAAATGTTAGCTCAATAATAATGAAGAAGTAATCCAAGAGGAAGCAAGGGGTGAATTGGATTTCTAAAAATCTTTTTCAACAAATGAAACTTTTCAATGAAAGAAAGCAAGAGATAAGTTTTTCAAATTTGTTTTCAATCAAAACATGCCAAAAGTAATTTGATGAATAAATCAATGAATAGACAAGTTAAAAAAAATTGTCAAACTCTTCAAAGTAAAGTAAAATGCACAAATGTAAATAGTGAAAAGTAAAGAGAAAATTACACAATTGATTTATAGAGGTTCGGCCCTTTCTTGGTGTCAAGCCCAGCTCTACAATATGTTTATTATGCCATTCTTACATAAGAATGCATGTTTGCTTACTTGGGTACCTTGGAAATTTTTAAAGGACGACAATGTACCAAATGGTACAATTAAGTTGAATTAAGCCTCGAACTAGACCAAATAGAGATTTTAAGATGAAATTGAGAATTTTAAAATCCCATAATGACTTAAAATGGTGATTCAGAGTTTTTCGAGGACCAATTTGGAGTCAAATTGGAATTTTCATGACCTAGGGGCAAAATGGTCATTTTGCCACCCGAGGTTAAAATTGGAATGTTGGAAGAAGTTTTTGATCAAGATTGACTATTTAGAACATAAATTAAGTTTGACAAGTGAAAAATTTTAATTTCGACATTTTTTCAAGCATAGGGGTAAAATAGTCATTTTGCCACCCTAGGGATAAAATTGTAATTTTACACCACCCAACACTTGTCCAGCACATGGATTTTACCCAATATTATCATGGATAATTGAGAAAATTTAAGTGGTGGAGAGAGATTGCTTAATGGGTAAGTATGAAACATAGACCAATGGTAAGGTGACATGTGTCAAATTTTCAACCATTTATTATTTTCCTTATAAATTAGCACAAAATCAGCCTATTTCTCATTCATATGGCCGGCCAAAGGAAGAAAAGAAGAACAAAAACCCTAGGTGGAAAAATTCAAGGGAAAAGTGTGAAAATTTAAGGAAATAAGTGACAAAAGATAAGATTTTTCAATTTTAGCTTGTGATTTACCTTTCCCATACATTCTTTTGCATTTTCCATGGTTGAATCACATGATTTCATGATGGGTATCTTGCTGGCTGAACACTTAGAGGGAGGTTTTGATGCTTGATTTGGTTAGATTTCAATGAATTTTAGTGTTTTTAGTTAGTTAGTTAGTTAGTTATGTGTAGCATGAAAATCAAGCAAGAAAAATTCATGTTCTTCCATCACCCATCATTGGCCGAATTCTCCATGTGGAATATTGATGATGACTTTGATTTTATTTCAAGTGATTTGGTTAGGAATTAGTGATTTATGGTGTGAGAATCAAGTAGGAAAAATCATAGTGTTGAATCACCCACCATGGCAGAATTTTCCAAGAGAAAATGTGAGGATGATTTTATCATATTTCAAGTTATTTAATTTGTGTTTGATGATTTGGAGTAATGGCAAAAAAATGAAATTATTTGGAGTTGAATTGGACGTATTGGCCAATTAATCGGGTGATAGATCGAATTAGGCCAATACCGTTTTATTTAGGTACATGATTGAATTTATATGGAACACCGTATTTAGATAGTTACCAGAGTATTTCACATCCCATTTCATGCATTAGTATAGAGCCTGAATTGGTTTTATAATAATTTAGCACAAATGTAGTAAATGGCTTATTGTGCATTATGTTTAGGTGGTGAGCATTCTGACAAAAGTAAAGAGATAGTACTCGAGGATGAAGAATCGGAGTACTCGGAATTCGACTTCCAAAATAGTGAGTAACCTTACTATCGTCTTAATTATCTAAAGTGGTTTTTATCCGATTTTGTGATTTTATGAAAAATGAGTTTAAATGGTAAACTTTTAGGTTTTTTAAACAAAATGTGTTTAAATGAAAATGATTTTATAAAATTGTCTTGAAATTGAATGATGGTTTTGAAAATGGAGTAATTAGAGACTAATTGTTGTGTTATAAATCATGGTTTGAATTGAATGGCTTATGATAATATTTGCCTGAGTGGTTGAATTGGTATTTGTGTTGAAAATGTATGAACTGTTAATTTGCCTTGAGAGGCTGTAAAATAAAATAATTGCCATGTCATGCTATTGAATTTTTATTGTATGGTGGGTTATAAATTAGTTGCTGCAGTGGACAGGTTCCGTGAACCAGCCTATTAGAGGGGCACGGTAACCCTATTATATTCATACCTTAGTATGAGAGGCATAGATGGATAACTCTGGAGGTTAACACTTTAGAGTTCACTTCACACCAAACCACCACGTGAGGGTGAACTTAGCCAACGCCAAGAAACGGCTATGTTTTCAAAATAAAAACATGATTTATGCGTACATAACTTTTTAACAGCCTTTGCGGACTCGGTTGGGATAGCCTTCGATCAAAGTATCCCTGATAACTGGGTATGAGAATGATTTTGGCACGAGCCAAAGTTTTAAGAAATTCATAAGCCATGTTAATTACTCGATTTATATGAATTGATTTTGTTTGGTTGAAACAACTTGAAAGGTTATGAATTACAATATGTTAAACTATTTTATTTGTCTCCATTTACTCGGCTTTAGATATTTTAGACGGTATTTGTTTACTCACTGAGATTATATAATTTCATCACCCTCATTTCCACTCATTTCAGGCTCAGAATAGGCTATAGATAGCTGATTTCATCGAGGCTACCATTGGATTTGCATCCTCCAAACTGTAGGTTCACAGTCTTCCTTACTTTTAGTTATTCAGGGGCCCACTGGTTATTGTAAATTAAATTAAATACTATGGCTTACTGTATTACAGTATGTATAAATTTGTTTTGCTTTTACGCTGCTACAAAAAAATTATTTACGTATAACTCTAAAAATATTGTTTTATAAGAAAATAAAATATTTTATTGAATATTTCTTTTATTTTTTTTATATATCCAAATAATCATAATTTCATTTTAAATGAAGGTTTTAGATGTTTAAACTTATTTTTGATTATGAATTATGTGTTTTGTACTCGCATACTACATTTTTAACAGATTTTGAGATTTTTGAGGAAAAATGACCAAAATGCCCCTGTGAGAAAAAAATTATTTTTCTATTGTTTTGATTTGGAAATAGTTTATAATCTCTCAAAACATGATTTTAGAAACTAATACTCACAAGGGAAGTGAGAAAAATTGATGTTAAGCCTTACGAGGTTTCGATTGGCATTCCGGGTAATGAATGTCTATCGAGATGTCGAGGCGGTTGTCACGAGATCGATGGGAGTTCCAGGTTGTGACACTTGGTGTCTACATTCACTCCTTTAATAAGCTAAGGAGTTTAATCCACTATGATTAAAATCGGTCAAAGTACCCATTGTACTATAGTGTTTTTGTCAATTAATCCTTTTAACCCAAAACTAGTCAATTTAGTGTCTATACTTTGATATTTTGTGCAATGGAGTCATTCTAACTAATTCTGTCCAAAATGACTGTTAGTGGTACTGACATAGTGCTAACATGTTAGATGATGCTAATGTGTCAGACCAATTTGTACTTATAAAAATTTGATCATAGAATACCTCGTTAGTCATGTCCAACTAGACAACTTACAAAAGCTTAGTGATTCCAAAAGCAATAGATTGTGAATGATGAACATCGTTAGGCAGACATACTAGGACAAAAGCCATGAGTCCACCATTAACTAGCTCTACTTTCTTGGCAGCCAAAAAGGACTCTATAATTTTTTAGCAAATTGAGATAAGGATGCCTCACTTACTTCTTTTGTAGAATTATTATAATAAATCCTCCTTTTATTAAAAGTAAGAGAGTTCTTATCCATTAATTTCTTTGGTGTGCTAGGGAGCCAATGAAATGCATAAGATAAGTGAACAAAATGAAGAGAAGCCTTGGGAAACAAATGACGTTCAAAACGACCTGGTACACCACTTGCAAAGTATTGCATGTTTGATGGAAAAGGTTGTTGAAATCATTTGAGAAAGTTCATTGAAAAGTGCTTGAAATTTAAGATTGTATTGATTATGGGTGCCATAAGATTGGTACTTTAATTTTATAGATTATGATGTTTTTCATCGCGATGACCAAATTAGGCCTAGCGGAGCATTCCAAATCTACAATAGTGAAAGCTTTTGAAGGGGAAGAAAAAATGATTTGCTTTTAATTAAGCTTCACAGAAATTGCCTCATTGATCAAAACTAAGGCATTCTCAACTTCTTATCTCTGCCAACACTTTTTTTTTAAAAAAAAACACAAACACTTTTCATTATAATTTATGTTAACATAAGCCCTACAAGCCTATCTGTGGTTTTATGGGAATTGCAATTTTGAGATATTCATGTATGCCATTTTTCTTATTCATAATAACATTGATGTAGTTCTTTATCCATAAGTTTGTGATTTAATTACTTTTTGTACTTATGTAGATGAAGCCCATGGAACTATATATGCCTTGCAAAGGAATTGTATTGGGATACAATTATGAGATCCTTACGCATCAAAGCATTATTCTTAAAAGTTCCTGATCATTGTATTATTAAGATAGGGCATCAATAATGCTCAATGATCGACACATGTTATGTTCCTTACTTGTGAAGTAAACAATCTCTTTCATAGGTTGAAGTATGGAGATACTTGGAACTAGCATGTGGGTGATTGCCATGAGAGAATGAGTTCACTGAACATGACTTGCCCTAAGAAGTACATTTAGTACCTCACTCAAGTGTTTATATAATACTTCTCATGTGTCAATTGTGTAACTACTCCCTAAACTTGAGACACCAGGTTCTTTTGTATGTGGAGTACTATGCTTTGATTTCATCCTTGCGGGTGCCTAATCAAGGATGCCAAAACAAGAAGTATTTAGGTATTGTTTCTTTCCATTTTAATTTAGTCCTCCCAACACTTATTTAACTCCAACTTCCTTCTATTATCTTCTTCTACAAATGTACAAACAAAGTATGAAGTTTGTACTCCAACGCAGTGTACCCATAATATTTAAAATATTTATTTGTTTGGGCTATCTTTACTTAATAAAGACACGCGGCCCCATTAACGTCATTTTTCTCTGAAATTTTTCTCATTCTTCTTCTCCTCGACTTAGGTTGCCCATATACTCCTTCTTCATGGAAAATTTCGACATTGAATAAAATATTATTTTATTCTAAAAATTTCCTTTTGTCTCCTTGGTACCTAAAATACCTTATTATGCCTCAATTGACTTTCGAATCACTTTTTATCTCGTAAATTCTTTTTTGATAAAAATATCATTATTTTATTATTATTTTCTCGTGTGTGGAATATTTTATCCCAAACTATTCTTTTCATCTTTCATCACTTTTAAACATTATAATTAACCTCAATTGGCATCCGATAATCTTTATTAGTCACCACATCAAGTACAGCGTATTACAATAACAGTCAAACAAAATGACCCAACCAAATAGGACCAGTAGAGTACGACTTAAAACAAAAGGGTTGACGCCTATTAAATGCCATAAGATCAGCTACCAAAGATTGACCATTGTGTTGGCTCTTCCCATAGGACAACGAGGAAAATAGCTACTGATATGCAAAACAAGTGCATCTTACATGTGTGAGTTATAAATAACTCCATGAATAGATATGAGAAAGGGGAATAAGCTAAACGGGAAAGTGTTTATCAAAGATACTTTAAAAAATAATGCAAATAATCCATTTCAAAGAATATCAAAATTTTCCTTTCAAACATATCAATTAATCAAAGAGTTTAGGAATTAAATCCCCAAACAAAATCAAACATCCCGAGGTGTGAGTTATGTGTCTAGTATGATCAGTTATCTAAGAGATCTCAAATCATCGTCTCGATGGATATAAACTTATTTAAAATGATTTTATAAGGTTTTGTTGAAAACCAATTCATAAGCTTTTGAAATGAGAATAACAGTTTGTAAAACGTTCAAGTACTCTCAAGAAAATTAGTTAATAAATATTAAGTTTAAAAATTTTTGTAAAATATGTTGAGGAAAACAAAGGTTTAGTTTCAAAATGAAATAATGTCATTACCTTTAGAAAACCCATGAAGAAAACTAATGGATATCAGAAATAACATAATGCATAGTAAATTGAATAAGTGAAGTCTAAATGCCAAAGTTAGGGCAAATACCGAACACAAAGATCAAGGTCGAGATGAATACCAAATCTAATTGCCAACATCAAACAAATCGAAACTCAAGCACCAAGGTCGAAAACAAATGTCAAATCCAAAGAACGAAGTCTAAACAAATACCAAATCCAAAGTCCAATGTTGAAACAATATCAATACCAAAGTCTAAAATATAAAGCAATATCAAATCCCAATTCCATGGTGTCAAATATCATTTCAAATAGATCGTGGAGCACTAAGTAGCATGGACAACCAAATCACAATGTGCTGTAGCACCAAAGTGGTCGGATACATGATAGTCATCGATTGTATATCAAAGGTCGTAGGATTGTATCAATTCCCAAACGAAACCAAACCAAAAGGGGTAGGACTCCGTTAGCTACCCAATCAAAGCTAAGGATTGTGCACAATGGCTAGTGGCTACTGTCACTAGCTGCAGGTCCATAACTCAAGTAGGCTCCTCTAAAACATTTTGTATTATGTTTCCAAATATTCATTTCCAAATGAGAAGGTGAATCCATTCACCATCCAAGATCAAAGGGTTCAAACAAAATGAAGACAGTGTATAAAGTCCATTTCCAAGCAAAGTATATTCTCAATCATCAACACAATAGAAATTCAAAGTGAAGGCTAAATCAAATTATCAATCTCAAAAACAAGTTGACTCGATGCTAAGGTCTATGAAAAATTAATCATTTCATTTGAAGTTCCCATAGTTTTGCAATCGTTCAACTGGTCACAAACAAACATAGATTTAGAGGTATCAAACATTAGAAAGGTTTATTCCCCATGCTCAAACCTAAATACAGAGCAACATATTTACATAGTATATTTAGATTGTCTAAACAAGCTTAAAACCATCGTTCACACCACAAAGTTCATCAAAATATGTTTTAATGCGAGGCCATAGAATAGGCATGCTTAATTATATTGAAATAATTAAAAACATCGTATCTACCAACCTCTTGAAGTGTGCCTTTTTTCCTCTTGGAAATTTTCATCGAAAGCTCAGCTTTTCCAACAACTCAAATTACTCTAATATCACCCAGAAATGATATTCAATGATAAATACTCGCAAAGTCCCAACAAAATGATATTCAACCATCAATATGCTAAAAAACCCAAAAAATTTTGGAATATGTTGAATACCAATTTCTAACACTATTAAATTTTCACTTATTTCCAATTATTTCCATAAAACTTTCATCCAAACTTCATACCCAATAAATAGAGAACTTATTTTACCTATTTTTCCTTCTTGGTGAGCTTCTAATGAAAGGATTTGGCCAAATCTTGAAAACTTAGAAAATTTATAGGTTTTAAAGAGAGAAAAAAAATATCGAATCCAAGCTTTTAGGAGTGGAAAGTCTTACCTTTCGCACCTAGAATCCAAGATCTAGCATTAGAGTGTTAAGGTTTTGAGTGGAGTGAAATTTGAGAGAAATCGGATAAGAGAATGAAGAAATAAGAGAAAATGAAGTATTTTTTGTTTTTGGGGCTTTAGAGCTCGATTTTTGCTGATATGGTAATCTAAGATCGACTATGGGAGCTTGGTACTCGATCCTGGACCACATTGTTTACCCCAAATCTCATTTCTTGCCCTAGGATCGACTATAAGGGTTTTGTACACGATCCTGGGCCACTGCTATTATATACCCTTAAATTTTTACTTTACAAGTTATTTAACCTTAAATTTCTGCTTCACAAGATCGATCCTCCAAGCATTGGGATCGACTATTGGGGTTTAGATTTGTAAAAATTGGTTCTTTTGAAGCCTAAACTCATTCTAAATCTCTCCCACAACCTTCATGACTTCCAATTATGAATTTTCAAGGATAAAATCAAGGTTTTTAAGTTAACAAGGTATTTCTTAAGCTCACCAAGTTAATTGCCCAAGTGATGAAATTTACGGGTTTCACACTCTTGGTAGTTTTAGTTTAAGCTTATCTTTCTAATAATTGGTATCAAAGTAGGTTCTCAAGTTTTGCAGGTTTAATAACCTTTGAGCAATTTTGAATAGAAAGCTTAAAGTAATAGCAATAGGATCCTTGAGCTTCATTGGAGAAGGACAATCTATAATGTAACCTCATTTGTTTAAAGGGGAGAACCACCCATTCTAGAAAATGAGGTTTAAAAACTTTATACAATCTACTGATTTGGATCTTTGGGATATTATTGTTGATATACCTCACATCTTTAGTAAAACTGTTAATGGTGTAAAACAATTTTAAGATAAGAACAGAATGGGATGATAAGGATAAAATGTTAATGTAGCTAAATTACAAAGTAGTTACAATACTTCTGTATGGTTTTAGTGAGAATGAATTCAATAGGATAAAATGTTAATACAGATGAATTACAAAGTAGTTACAATACTTCTGTGTGCTTTTAGTGAGAATGAATTAATAGGGTAGCTATTTGTGCTTTAGCAAAAGAAATTTAAGACACTTTAGAAAACTATTATTTAGAGACCAGTCATGTAAAGGAATTAAAGATTAGTATGTTAATACTTGTGTTAGCTTTGAGTTACATCATGTTTTGATTTGACAAAAATCACATGTTTTCTTGAACTTAATGTCAAGCATTTGATATTGTCTTTAATACATATTTAATCCCCTAAGGTTACATATTTATTTGAAAATCCATGCTTCAGTAGATAACATCTTATAAGCTTTCAAACAATACATATTCAGCTAAGAATGCAAGAGCAAACTGATAATTCTATTTTATAGAATTATTTTAGTCCAATTTTGTTATTAAATATTTACTAAGTCCTTAATTTTCAATTATAATTTACTTATTTTTAGTTGTTTTTATAATTAGTTTATTTTTAAGTGAGTTATTTTAATTTTATGTTAATTTCACATTACCCAGTTCTGCCTCAAAGATAGAGAAAATCGTGTCAGAAAATGGTTGAATGTACTATGACAGGAATGGAAATTTTTAAAGGCTAATAATTGATTTTTTGGGCCTCTCATTACACTTTTAAGCCCAATTAAATCATAGCTCAACTTAGAGAACTATAGGTTAAGTTTATTAGTATAAATAGGATATTTTTAAGAACATTAGGTTAGACAACTTTTGGAGATTCAACAAGCTAGAAGTTGAGGCTGAAACTTGGAGAGTAAAGCTACAAATATTTGTTTTGTTTTCTTCCTTAGCTTTTTCTTTTCTTGTTAGTTGCAATGGTTGAATTTTATATAATGTTATTTGTTTTTGCAATCATGACTAGCTAATTTTCTTTTTCTAGGATTATAATTGAACTCACATGTAATCTAAATTGTTAATCTTTTTCTTTCTTATCTTTAATGGGATTTAAATTGTTTATTCTAATTTGTTCTTAATGCTTTTAATTGCTTGGCTACCAATTAAATTGATTTAGGAACCTAAACAAACTTGGGAAAGGGAGTTTAGTGTAGATTAAAATTAGAATAGCATATGATCATATTAATTGATTTGCGTATAGGATAGGGATATACCTATAGGCCATATGTAGCCAGATTAGAGCCTGAACTTAATGAATCTGTTTTAATTTCAATTCACATAAGGATATAGTGTTTTGGTTAAAATAGATATTTTTATAAGATGAGTCAAGAGACCTTTGTAAATAAATTAGGCCTCTAGGTTAGCAATTCAACCCATTGAAATAAGTTAAGGAAGAAAGGTAAGATTTATATGAAGTGTGAGGGATATTGTAATCCTAGGCTTGTTTGATTTGATACTCAAGTTATTATTATTTTGATTTTTCTTTGTTTAAATTTTGGTTAAGTATTTTTAGTTAGTTAATTTAGTTATTTGATATTGATTGTTTGGATAAGATTGAATTGTTCTAATTTTAGTACTTAGTAAAATTTTAGATGAATTCTTTGTGGGATCGGTACTCTGCTTGCTTATATACTATCTATTCGAAACGTATACTTGCGTAGTAGAATTTTAACTGACACAAACATGCCTTGAAATGTTATTTGAATATAAGAACAAGGCAAAGAGAAAATAGCTGGAGAAAAGTGCCAAAAAGCTAAGAAAATGTTGAGACACTAGCCAAGAGTCGATCCTAGAGAAGCTCAAGTATACCTAAAGGCTAAAAAAGTGCAAAACTAGAAGATAATAAATCTATAGTCAACCTTGAAGTGTTTATAATTGACCTTGTTCTAGAAAGCTTAAGAAAATCACATTTTGAATAGACATAGTTAACCCTAGACCAAGCATATTTGACCTTGGCAAGTTAAAAGAAAGGAAAAGTCAACATTACTCAAAGAGTTTTAAATAGATTTTATAAGAAAATTCTAGAATAATCCAAGCTTGACACATGACATGTTTTTGTTGGTCCATGTGTAATACTTATCCATTAAGCAATCTCTCTCCACCACATAAAATGTTTCAATTATCCACAATGTAAAATGTTAATAGCTGAAATCCATAGGCATGACAAGTGTTAGGTGGTGTAAAATTCCAAAATTCTAACTTTGCCCCCCGTAAATTGATAAATTATCGTTTTGCCCCTAGGACTCCAAAAAAGTCAGAATTTAAAATTTTCACCTCTCAAACTCAAATCATACTCCAATGAGTCAAATGTGATTAAAATATTTTCTAAAAATTCCCATTTGGTCCTCGGGTGACAAAGTTACCATTTTGCCCCTAGAACATGAAAATTCCAAATTGACTCCAATTCAGCCCTCGAACTTCAAATCATCATTTTAAGTCATTCTAGGGTTTTAAAATTCTCAATTTCATCTTAAGATCTCTATTTAGACTAGTTTGAGGCTTAATTCAACATAATAGTACCATTTGGTACAATATCAACTTTTGATAATTTTTCGGGGCTTTCCAAGTATGCAAGCATATTGTCAATCACATGAACAACATGGCAAGTACTTTATAAGGTCGGGCTTGACAGATTGCTTAATGGCTAATTATGACACATGGACGAATGGAATGATGACATGTGTCAAAATCTCATCCATTTATTATTTTTCTTATAAATTAGCACAAAATCGGCCTATTTCTCTTCATATGGCCTGCCAAAGTAAGAACAAAGGAAGAAACAGGAAGAACAAGAACCCTAGGGTGAAAATTCAAGAGAAAATTGGTGGATTTCAAGTAATCAAGCAATCAAAGGTAAAATTTCTTGATTTTGACTTGTGATATACCTTTCCCATGCATTATTTTGCATTTTCCATGGTTGAATCACAAGATATCATGAACGATAGTGTGCTGATCAAACCCTAGGAGAGAGGTTTTGATGCTTGATTTGGTTAGATTTCAATGTATTTTAGTGTTTTTAGTTGATTGGTGATGTGTAGCATGAAAATCAAGCAAGAAAAATTCATGTTCTCCCATCACCCATCATCGGCCAAATTCTCTATGTAGAATATTGATGATGATTTTGGTTTTATTTCAAGTGATTTGGTTAGGAATTAGTGATTTATGGTGTGAGAATCAAGTAGGAAAAATTATAGTGTTGATGCACCCACCATGGCCAAATTTTCCAAGAGAAAATGTGAGGATGATTTTGCCATATTTCAAGTTATTTAATTTGTGTTTGATGATTTGGAGTGTTGGGAGAAAAATGAAATTATTTGGAGTTGAATTGGACGTATTGGCCAATTAATTGAGTGATAGATCGAATTAGGCCAATACCGTTTAATTTAGGTACACAATTGAATTTGTGTAGAACACTGTGTTTAGACAATAATCCGAACAATTTGCATCCCATTTCATACATTAGTATAAAGCTTGAATTGGTTTTATAATAATTTAGCACAATGTAGTAATTGGCTTATTGTGCATTATGTCTAGGTGATGAGCATTCTGGCAAAAGTAAAGAGATAGTACCCAAGGATCAAGAATCGGAGTACTTGGAATTCAACTCCCGAAATAGTGAGTAACTTTATCATCATCTTAATTATCTAAAGTATGTTTTATTTGATTTTGTGAATTTTATGGAAAATGAATTAAATGATTAATTTTTTGATTTTATAAACAAAATGTGATTTAGTGAAACGATTTCATAAAATTGTTTTAAAATTGAATGATGGTTTGAAAATAAAGTAATTGGAGACTGTTTTTGTGTGTTGTAAATTCATGATTCCAATTGATTGGCTTATGGCAAATTGGCATGAATGGTTGATTTGATAAATGTGTTGAAAATGTATAACTTGTTGATTTGCCTTGAAAGGTTGTAAAATAAAATAAAATAATTTCCATGTCATGTTATTGCAAATTTTTTTGTATGGTGGGTTTAGCTTGCTGTAGTGGGTTGGTTTTTTGTGGACTAGCCTATTAGAGGGGCACGAAATCCCATTATATTTGACCTCGGTTGGAGAGGCAAGTAGGGTAACTCCGGAGGTATAACTTTAGAGTTCACTTCATGCCAAACCACAACGTGAGGGTGAACTCAGCCAATGCCAAGGAATGACTATGTTTTCAAAATAAAAACATGATTTATGCGTACATAACTTTTTAACAGCCTTGGCTGACTTGGTTGGGATAGCCCTCAATCAAGGTATCCCTGATAACTGTGTATGAGAATGATTTTGGCACGAGCTAAAGCTTTTAAGAAATTCATAAGCCATGTTGATTACTTGATTTATATGAATTGATTTTATTTGGTTGAAACAAGTTGGAAGGTGATGAATTATTGTATGTTAAACTATTTTATTTTTCTCCATTTACTCGACTTTAGATATTTTAGATGGTATTTGTTTACTCACTGGAATTATATAATCTCACTACCCTCATTTCCACCCATTTCAGGCTCAGAATAGGTTGTAGATAGCTGATTTCATCGAGGATACCATTGGATTTGCATCCTCCAAACTGTAGGTTCACAGTCTTCCTTACTTTTAGTTATTCAAGGGCCTACTAATTATTGTAAATTAAATTAAATAATCTGGCTTACTGTATTACAATATGTATGAATTTATTTTGCTTTTATGCTGCTACAAAAAAAAATTATTTACGTATAACTCTAAAATATTGTTTTATAAGAAAATAGAATATTTTATTAAATATTTCTTTTATTTTTTTATTATATCTAAATAATCATAATTTCATATTAAATGAAGGTTTTAGATGTTTAAACTTATTTTTGATTATGAATTATATGTTTTGTACTCGCATACTACATTTTTAGCGAATTTCGAGATTTTTGAGGAAAAATGACCAAAATGCCCCTGTGAGAAAAAAATTGTTTTTCTATTGTTTTGATTTGGAAATAGTTTAAAATCTCTCAAAACATAATTTTAGTGACTAATACTCACAGGGGAAGCGAGAAAAAGTGATGTTAAGTCTTGCGAGGTTTCGATTGACATTTCGGATAATGAATGTTTATCGGGACGTCGCGGCGGTTGTCATGAGCTCGATTGGAGTTCCGGGTCATGACAATAAAGGTGGTATAATCAACTATAACAGTACAATCTTGCAAAATATTGCTTTCGGGAACAAGATCGAGTAAAGAAAGGTTATACTCAACTATGGAGCCTTAATTTGAGAAATTTGAAGAACATAGTCGACCTTAGAAGCATTGTAGTCGACCCTCAAGTTTTAGTAACAGTTAGATTTGATTCAAACTTGTGTCTAACGGCTCCAAACTTTACCTCAACTATAAACAGATGCATTTGAGCCATTTTGAAGGAGGAGAAGACCTGAACCAAAGCTTCAAACCCTAGAGAGACCTTCAAAAGTTCAACTTCACTTTCTCGCATCTTTTTAGTCTTCTATCAAGCTTATAACGTTGAATCCTTACTTCATTCAAGCTGAAAATTCTTCTTTCACTACACACAAGCTTAAAGTCTTAGCACCCAACTTTTGAGAGGCATTTTCTTACTGAAATTTGTACTCCATTGCAAAGGTTCTAGCTTAACCTTGGAAAGCTAATTGTAAAGGTTTATGGTTCCTTTAAAAACCATTGTTGGTGGGTTATCGCTTGATCCTGTTAAAAAACATGAATCTCTTTGTGGATTGTAAAGGTTATCACTTGATCCCATTAAAAAGTAAGAGTCTTTTTGAAAATTATGTGAGGGCTATTGCTTTGTCACATTAAAAAAAGCAAGAATCCTTGATAGTGAAATTCCTTGATTACTAAGGGAGTGGATGTAGGCACTAAAAAAGTCGAACCACTATAAATTCTTTATGACTCTTTTAATTTTTCGCATTATTTTTTGTTGCTTATATTTGCCTTAGGAAACTAGATTTATATTGATTTATTGTTTTATACTTAGAAAACTATTTTCCCTTTATTTTTTCATAGCTAGTATTTAAATTTGGAAAAATAGTTTACTGTGGTATATCATTTTTATGTTCAATGATCTATTGTTGAAAACTTGATTTTGATATTAGAAAACATTTTTGGGTGAAAAAGCTTTGGTTTTTATACCTAGATTTTTAAAGAAACTTTTAATATATTAATTCACCTTCTCTTAATATATTTTTCATTGAGACTTTTACATTAACAATTGGTATCGGAGTTTAGTCTCAAATTTTGTGAGTCTATTGCCTTTGAGAGATCTGCTGTAGAAGCTCAAATAAAAAAAAATAGAGGTTACGACAATTGTACCTAGTGAAGGGCAATTGATCCAAAGGCCACATTTCTTTGTAAGTAATAACTACCCTTATTAGAAAAAACATATGGAAATATTTATTCAATCTATGAACTTAGATGTTTGGAATGTCATATTAGATGGTCCACATGTTCCAAGTAACAAGACAGTTGGCAAAGTAGTCATTAAGTCTAGGAAAGATTGGGATGATAAAGATAAGAAATTAATTAAAATAAATTGTGAGGCTTATAACACCATTCTTTGTGCCTTAAGAGCTCATGAGTTTAATAAAGTGTCTATGTGTGAAAATGCAAAACAAATTTAGGAAACCTTAGAAACCACTTATGAAGGCACCAACCAAGTTAAGGAGTCCAAGATTGGGTTGCTTACACATGATTATGAACTTTTAGGATGAAAGAGGGTGAGTCCATAAATGAGATGTTTGTAAGTTTTACCAACATTGTAAGAGGTTTAAAGGCTTTAGGGAAAGACTTTCCCAATGCCCAACTTGTCAAGAGAATTTTGTATAGCTTACCTAAGTCTTGGAGACCTAAAGTTATGGCTATAGAGGAAGCTAGAAACCTCAATGGCTTTAAGTCAAAAGAGCTCATAGGTTCCCTTTTTTACTAATGAAATGACACTTAGACATGAGAATGAGAGAAAAAAACCTAAGAAAGAAGAGGTCAAACAAAAGGGAATAGCCCTTAAATCTATAGTTGAGGAAGAAGAGAGAAGCATTAATAGTGAGAGTAAAAATGAGGAGGACATAGCTATGCTAGCCAGGAAATTTAATAAATTCATGAAGAAAAGCCTTAGAAATAGGAAACCTACAAGGAAGGATGTGCCTAAGGAAAAACATACTAGAGATCACTTGATTTGTTTTGATTGCAAAAGGCCTGTTCACACAAAATATGAATGTCTTAACAACAACATAAAGAACACCTCAAGAAGATTCAAGAAGAAAGGGATGATAGCAACTTGGAGCAATAGTGATGACTCTCAAGATGAGAAGGATGATGAAGTAGTAAACCTTTGTCTCATGGCACTTGATGATTGCAAGGCCTAAGAAAGATCATCAGATCTTGAGCCTTTATATTTCAATGCTAAAGACTTTCATGTTTAGAGATATAGAATGAGATACTTCATTATTGTAAATGATTATCAAACATGGAAGCAAATTGAAAATAGTCCATACAAAATAAAGAAAGACATGGCAAATTGGAATTCACATGATCTTGATTTGATTGAATTCAATGCCAAAGCCATGCATACCATCCTTACTACTCTTGGAGAAAGGCAATTGTGAAAATACCAAAGAGATATGGGACAAGCTAGATGAGTTATATAGGCAACCACTTGAAAAAGAATTAAAATAAGATGATTTCTTACTTGAAAGCTCATCAAGTGATGATGAAGATAACATCAAATTTTAAAATTTAAGACCAAATTATGGGGTAGGATCTTTTTCTCATATTCTTATAAATAGTGAATTGGAAAATATGTTTGAAGACTTAACTCTTACATATCAAGATCTAAGTGTAAGTCAAAAGGAGAAAATTTAAAATCTTAGACTTGAAAATGAATCATTGATGGAAGAAAATAATCAATTGAGAATTAATGTTGAAATACTCCAAAGAAATTATGATCAATTAGAAGAAGAAAATAGAAAATTGAGAAGTATTACAAGAAAGGGAAAATAAGAAATTAGGAGTAGGAACTCTTTTGAACAAATAAATTCTTATTGTATTTCTTCTTTAACTTATTATCTTGTGCATATGTTTGTTGAGACTAACCTTCAAGGATCCATAGCAATTTGGATCCCAAATGTCTAGTGAAAATAATTTTTGTAAGTATGAATTAACATGGAAAAGCAATTCGAAGATTGAACATTAAATGAAAAATAGGTGATATCTATTTTCTTTCTCCTTTAAATCTTGAAGAATGCTTGATTGATGAAATTTGATTAATTGTGAATTACTTGTTTGAGCATTGAGTGTTATTCATATTGCATTTTCTTGAAAATATATGATTGAGTGTTGATTGTGCAAAATTGTTGATTGCAAAGAATGTGAGTATGAGATGCATTTACATTTGAACATAAATGATTTGATGAGAATGATATGATAGTACATAAGCATAGTTGATGACTTGTTTTCATATTCACTTTAGTAGTTTAAACAAGGAGATTGATCCTAAAAGGGAATCTTCTTAATTTCCTTATGTCTAAAATATGTTAACCTTTTGAAAAACCTTGCTTTGAAATTTTAGAATTAAATTGAAAAGTTCTAAATGGTTAAACTTGAGCATAAAAATGTTGCACTACTTGAATTGAATTCATCAAATATGAGCCTATAAGAGAAAATTATTTGCCATGCTTGAGCTTATATTGATATATAGCTTGAACAAGTTGATAGGTTTGGCAATGGACGACAAGCTCAAAATTTGCACTGGAAAGAAATTATAACTTTATAACTAAACAACCAAAATATGCCTCCACCCATGGATCACCTTGGTGATATTTAACACATAAAAGAACAAAATTAATTATTATTCAGAAAGTTACCATACCAAGTAATTTCGCAATCACAATGGCACTTCTCGAAGCAATCCCAGCGAACACCATAATGAGCAAAAACCCTAGCCAATCAAGTGCTCTGATACCACTTGTTGATCCCAAGTAAATGTGCTAGAAGGGGAGTGAATAGCATAATTTGGCTCTTTCAAAATTTGGCTCTAAGTAGAAACAAATGCAAGATAAAGGAATGAAAGAATATAAAACAAAAACAGAGTAGACAACACACTAAAATTTAGAGTGGTTCAGTCCAAGACCTACATCTATTACCTTGATTGTTCAATCAAGGATTTTCCAAACAAATCCACTATGAACGGTGAAATTCACAAGCTTTCACCAAGCTTTTAAAATAGCTTTTACCAAGCTCAGCCAAAACCTTTCACAATAATTTTTACTAGGATCAATTAAAACCCAACACCTAACTTTTCGAGGCTAAGTTAGAACCTACACTCAATCAAGCAATTCTAGCTTGAATCAATCCCTTAGAGTGACACGCTCACTCTAAGAATACAAGGAGAGAAGTGATAAGAGTGTACCTATGATCACAAGGTTGATCTAAATGGTACCGAGTGAAGTGCAGTTCACAATTACATGAATAGGAGTTAAATGAGCAGAGAATATTTTCTAGTTTTTGAGCTCTTTGGTGTTCTTGAAAGCCTTCATTCCATTTCTAGCAGTTGAAAGTCCCTTTTATACTTGGAAAATCAGCTCTGAAGTGAGTTAGAAAGTTTCTGACTGTTGAAAACAGTTTTGTTGCAGTTCTGGCCGTTAATCTGTCTTTTAGTGCACAATTTAAATTTTCTGGCAGAATGCTCTTAGTCGACTAGCTTATGTCTTAGTCGACTAAGTTGTCACTGTTTTCTATTTCCAGTTCTTGGCAGTGAGCACTTAGTCGACTAACTTATTTCTTGGTCGACTAAGTTGGTTCTGTTTTAAAGTCTAAATTTTTGGCAATAGATTCTTAGTTAACTAACCCATTCCTTGGTTGACTAAGTCTTTTCTGTATCTCAATACTTTCAGCCCACCAACTTCTGGTTTAGATTTTTAGCTAACGAACTCTTCATTAATCGACTAAGGGGCTTCTGTCTCGTTGATCAATTGTGACTTTCTTATTCCTATGCTCTTTGATATGTGCATTTGAATGATTGATTAATTATTTGCATACAATTTTTTGTCTTGCACACTCAAGTAGAGATATTAGACACAAATGAATGGGAATGTTTTATTATCATCAAAAACTAATGGAGCCAACAATCTCCCCCTTTTGATGATGACAAAACATTCTTTAGTTAACAGCGCAGTGCCTTTTTATTCTTTTTAGTTTTGCACAAAATGGAGGTTTTCCTCTCCCTAAGTGTGTGCTCCCCCTTAGTGTGTGCATAGTTTTATTATTCATCTTAGCATGTTTCTATTCTTGTCATACAGAAAATGACATGTAAGGGTTCAAATTTTTGACAGAATATATTTATACAGGCTGGAATAATGAGCAGTAAGTGACAAGATGACAACATTATTGTTGTTTCAGCTTGCTATCTGTCATATTGTTTCCAAACTTAATTTGTTCCAAAGCTAAATGCCATAAATCATCCAGTCAAAAATATCAGCATTCATATTTATTTTCATCCACATTTTACTCACAATATTATATCAGTAATTAATTGTCAGCATAACAGCTCAATATCAGCACCAAAGCAGCAGTAAAAACTCAATGGTAGAAACTCCAATAACAGATTTAAATATTCAACCATCAACTTGTAAACATAAACAATAATAAACCACAATGTCTTTCAGCATTCAAAAACATCTGACAGCAAAGTTAAATTTAATTGTTCAACTGTCATGGCAAAATCAGCAGAGAAATAAAAATAGGGAAATAAAAACAGCAGTCAATATTCCTAAATTTCCCTTAGTTCTCCCCTAAACTCTGTACCCAAATTCTCCCCAACTTCCTATTTCCTAATTCTCCATCTTTTTGTCATCATCAAATCTGAGGGGGTTTTCAATCCTCTAAAGAGGCTGAAGGAGTAGATTCATCAGTGCCATAAAAAACATTTAGAGGTTCCGGAGAGGGTTATGGTGGTGATTTTTGTGGTGATTGTTCAGGGGATGATTTGTCATAAATTTCCAATGGGTCTTGAAAAGAGGAAATAGTTGCTAGTTTAGCCTTTTCAGCAATTCTGGAGGATTTTCTTCTTTTGAGGAATTTGGTCTTGGTTGCCATTGTTTCCATACCTTTGCCAAGAGGTTTTGATTTGGCCTGTGCAGCTGTAGCGACTTTTTCTTTTCCTTTACCCGATTATTTTTCTGCTGTGAGAGCTAGTTCAGTGGATGCAGACTTTTGTGCTTGAGCTTCAGATGCTTCCTTTTCTGCTTGCTCTTCCCTGACCATCTGATGAAAAATGTCCATGATGGATACTTCCTCAGAATAAAGAGGAGAAGGCTGTTCTTTCTGAGGTTCTAGAGGGGATGGAGGATTTTTATCCAGTGAACCAAGTACCTTAGTTCCATGTTCTGATTCATCTTCCTTTTGAGGCTCAAGTGAGGGGGTTTTCCTTGGTTGATTACTTCAGGTTCATGACCCTCCACCTGGAAAGCAGAACCTTCAGCACCAGCACCTTGCCCTTATGTAAGACTTGGAGTTGCAGAGGTGTCTGCAGCAGCAGGTTCAAAAGGCATTTTTCCTTTTACCTTTAGCTCTTTTTCCAGCTTTGCTAATCTTCCTTCAATTTTCTCTATCCTCACAGCTTGGTCAGTCAGCTTCCCATCTATCCTCATAAGCAAATTTAGGAACATCTCATTTGAGAATTGAAAGAAGGTTGGTTCAGATTGTGTTGGGAGTGAAGACTCTTTTCCAGAAGTGGCCTTGGGGGTTTTAACATATGTTTCTCCATATAGTTTATACCCCATTTTAGGCAGACTCCCAAGATAAATGGCTTGGTCTCTGCTCTTCACCTTGTCTGTTTCATACCTAGAGCACCAAATACCTTTCTTCTGTACCAGTGAAGTAATGATATTTCCATATGGCAGGTTTCTTGTCCCCTGTATAGGCTCTTCTCATCCTTTCAACCATAAATCGACCTAGGTTGAGGGGAGTACCATTGAATGCATGCTCCATTAGCCATAAGTTCTGAAAGCTAATGTAGCTAAAACTACCACTTCTGCCATGAATGTTTGCTGCTATAAAATAATGCAAAATTCTGATATGAGGACTTGTAATTAGACCAACATTACTTTTGAAGGAGTATTTTTCTTTCTTCCTTGTGATTATTTCCCACAAGGATGAGGGGTCATAATTGTCAAGGAATTCAAAATCACCTTCCTCACATTCAATTTTGAGTAAACTCCCTAAGTCAGTAGTAGTTATAGTGAATTCCTTTCCATTTAAAAATACATTCAGACCCTCCTCTATATACTCATCAAGTTCCTCAAGTTCATCCTTGTCTACTGCTATACTTGCATAAAATTCTTTAACTAAACTATCACTGCAGGATCTATTCTTAAATGTACTAAACTCATTCAGTTTTAATTCCTCACAATAATCTGACAAGCTTGTTTGAATTTTTGGAATTTCATTAAAACTGTCCCAATCAATCTATTTACCATAAGTGATAGGGGCATTCTCTAATCTTCTATATCTATCTTCATGGGCTCTGTTTCTAAATTTAGAGGATGAGATATTACCTTCCTTAGATGATTTTCCCTTCTCTTTCTTCTTCTCTACTTTTTGTTCCTTTTCTTTATGTGATTTTCCAGATTTTTCACTCACAGATGCAGACACAATTTTCGTTTTCTTCTTCTACATTTCAACTTGCATGCCTTTTTCTAGTGGTCGTTTACCTTTCTTCTTCTCAACAATCTCTTTGGTTTGAGAGATTTCTGACTGAGGGTTTTGAGAATTTGAGTGGGAAGGGCTTCAGTTTCAGGTGGGTCGGTTTTAGAGAAGAGAAGGATGTAGAGGAAATGAGTTAATGGGCAGTTTAGTCTCTCCAAAAACCATCTATCTCCCCCTTAAATATTGTTAGTTTTTCTCCTTGTTCAAAATTTGAAAATTGCCTCTCATTTTTATTTTTTAGCTGGGCGGTATTTTGTGCCCATTTCCTTCACCCGATATACTATTTTTTTACTACTTTATTCATTCTCCTCTAACTAACTGAGTCTTATTATTTAAAGAGACAGAATGCTCTTAGTCGACTAAGTGCCTACTATCTTTTGAAAAAATTTCAAAATTTTTCCTAAAGCTCCTGCATACTAACCATTCTAAAATTACTTTTAATATCCTCATTTAAGAGTTTTGTGATGATGTCAGCTAATTGATGTAAAGTATTTACAAACTCAATTTTAATGTCACCTTTCACAACATGATCTTTAACAAAGTTGTGCCTAATCTCAATATGCTTAGTCTTAGAATGTTGAACAAGATTTTTTGAAATATTGATTGCACTTGTTTTATCACAATATATTGGAATGTTATGCATTGATATTCCATAATCTTTTAGTTGTTGTTTAATCCATAAGATTTGAGCACAACAGCTACCTAGAGATACATATTCTGCTTCAACTGTATAGAGAGCTACTGAGTTCTGCTTTGTGCTTGACCATGACACAAGCATACTACTTAGAAACTGGCAGGTTTCACTAGCGCTTTTTCTATCTGTTCTGCTGCCAGCAAAATCTGCATCTGAATATCCAACTAAACTAAAGGATGATTCCCTAGGATACCATATTCCTAAAGTTTATGTATCTAAGAGGTACCTAAAAATTCTTTTAACAGCAGCCAGATATGATTCCTTGGGTTGAGATTGAAAACGATCACACAAACACATAGAGAACTGAATATCAAGCCTACTGGCTGTTAAATAGAGTGGTGATCCGATCATACCTCTATAAAGCTTTTGATCAACATCTTTTTCTTTTTCATCTACATCAAGTCTGGTGGATGGACTCATTAGTGTTGTCACGACCCAAATTTCGGGCCATGACCGATGCATGGGCTCAATGGACATAGCCCACTAAGCCCAAGCAAGCCTATCTATGTGACCTGTTCATTATTCCATCAAAGTTATTAAAGTCACATTTCATAATTTCCAATCAAAATAATGTTAATCATTGCTAACTCGTAGTGGCATTACCCATCAAAATATACATATATTGTCTACAACATGTATCTCAATAATTTACATCAAGTTTGTCTATACATCTCAAAAAGGAGACTCGATTTCCAACGGAGAGACCCGAGTGATGTACGGTTACTGAATGCTGAGATACCTACAAAAGAATCGAATCTACAAGGGCACCTCGACCTAGTTATCGTCTGCCTTTTGATATGAAAACATGAAGTTGAAAATAGTGAGTATAAACCCAGTGCGTGAATAAGGAAGGGAACAAGCATACCATAAGGAAGATTTAACGAAATCATGATGCATTTATCTTTAAAATAATGCAATTTAGTTTGGTTCTTATTAAAACCCCTCATTTAAACCACCAATGAGTAAATCACTTGATGATAAAGAGTTCATGCTCAACAAAGGATTTGAAGAGTGAACACTTTAATAGCATTCATGCAACTCAAGTCAAGTAAACGATAGGTCCTCGCTACAGCGGAAAGGCATTCTCACTGCAGTGAAGTTTGGCTCATATTATTAGCGGGACGAGGGTTTTCTCATCTAGCCAAGGGTTTCTCTCTAAACCCCTCATTTCTGACTTAGTTAATTAATTCCTTAATGTTGGAAGTCAATGATCCACTATTGTGTTAAAGGGGCAGAAAATATGGCAAAAATCAATAACGTAGTCAAGTGGGATAGAAAGTTTCTCACTATAGCGAAATTCGATTGGCCAAACAAAGAGTTTCTGGTTACAGCGAGAAGCTAAAGTAACTTTTTCGCTGCAGCGAGAACTAGGTCAGGTACAAACCCTTACAACTCGAGAGTTTCTTACTGCAGCGAGAATGAATCTCGCCGTAACGAGAATGAATCTCGTCGCAGCGAGAACAGGACACCAACAATAAATTTTGATTCTCTCAAGTATAGGCCATTTAGCTGCAAAGACAAGCTCAACTTAAACATGCTTAAAAATTTCCAAAGTTCAACATGCAAGAGTTCACATGCATTACATCCATAAACCATATTCATGAGCTTTCTATAACACACACATTTACATATACATACATCGTCATCATGTGTGCACTCCCTATTGGCACACTCTGTCATCATCATGTGTGAACTCCCTACTCGCACACTCCATCATCATCATGTGTGCACTCCTTACTCACACACTCAACATCACCATCCAACATTATTCATCAATACACAGCACATATTCATAAGATATATACATACATACCAATGTAATATAAAGCATATGGATTCATCCTAATACACATCTCACATTTCACAATATCAAAAACATTTAATCAAGGCTTGTTCCCTGGCACACATTTTCAAAGAAAAGTTGGATAAAATCATTCAAATATCTTGTGCAAATACATTCACATTCCCAAAACAAGTTTGAAATACAAGTCCACTCACCGGTATTTCGTTGAACCTTTAGTCGATTCTAACTTTTCTAATGGTCCAAATGGGACGGTGGGGCTTCGTTGGAACCTATCATCACATTAACATCACAATTAACTCAATTCTCATAATTACAAGTTCTACAAGCTATCTTCTACTAGTTTTCAAGTGCCATTAAATGGCTATCCATTTTCACTATCTTAATCATTCCAAAGTGAATTTACAACCTCAACTACCAAAACACTCACAAGTCTAAACACTAATCATTTTCAACACTAAAAATCAATTCTAGTTCACTACTCATCTTGGTAGCTTTGTGCTTGAAATTCTTTCCAAAAACTTTCAAGCTATTAATAAAGCTTCCTCTTTCTCTCTCTAAAACACCTAACTAGTGAAAGAGAGTATGGAAATAAGATTTTTAAAGGGAGAGAGTGGAAGAGTACAAGGGTTTATGAAAAGGTGCACCAAAAGCAAGAAAAGTGGAGCTATTTTAATGGAGGTTATGGAGGTTCATATCAAGCTTCCATGGAGGTTGGAAGCAACGTGAAAGAGAACAAGGAAGAAAAAAAAGAAGCTGATGGAAATGGAAGAAGAAGCTGCTAGAAGAAAGAGATATTTATAGCCCAAGCTTATCCACTCCACTTAAATTACGAAAATGCCCTCACAAGTCAACTTGTTCTCCTCTAATCCTTTATGCAATCTTTTTACTCTTTTGACACTGAAACAAAGTCCATAATGGTCTAAAAATGCTTAGGTTCCCAGAAACTTAAAAATTTTGACTCGAGGTGAAAAATGACTATTTTGCCCCTACCGTGGAAATCATCATCATTTTTATTTCCTTCGTCATTTTACCCTTATTTAAGCATCCATTTATGTCTTAGGCCTACTTAGGCCATAATATTGTTTAAAATCTTACTTTTAGGGGCTTACTAAGGAAATGGCGAAATTACACCTGATCAGTGATATCGCATCTACTTTTATCTACGAGTCTACAAAGGTCAAGGTCTCACAGGTGTGCAAACTGATTTTAGCTTCAACATATCAAATCTTTTGAACATGTCTTGAATGTATCTTTCTTGCTTGATGAAGATTCTTTTTTCACTTTGTTTGATTTGGAGGCCAATAAAGTACTTCAGCTCAACCATCATGTTCATCTCAAATTCCCCCTACATCTCTTTAGCAAAATTCTTGCATAAAGCCTCATTAGTTGTACCAAACACAATGTCATCCACATAAATTTGAACAATAATTAAATCATTTAAGTATCTTATGATAAATAATGTTGTATCATACTACCTCTA
The DNA here is from genome assembly GCF_000208745.1 of Theobroma cacao. Taxonomy (NCBI): domain Eukaryota; kingdom Viridiplantae; phylum Streptophyta; class Magnoliopsida; order Malvales; family Malvaceae; genus Theobroma; species Theobroma cacao. Next base: position 8,010,535 of record NC_030852.1, read on the forward strand.
ACATAACCTTTTTCAATCAGAAATTTTGAAAGCCTCTCATACCAAGCTCTAGGAGCTTGTTTCAATCCATACAAGGCTTTATGAAGTTTCAAAACATGATCTGGTTTTTCAAAGTCTTCAAATTCGGGGGGTTGCTCAACATAAACTTCTTCTTGGATGAAACCATTTAAGAATGCATTCTTTACATCCATTTGAAATAACTTAAAGTTCATAAAGCAAGCAAATGCAAACATAATCTTATAGCTTCCATCCTAGCAACTGGTGCAAAGGTTTCATCATAGTTTATTCCTTTCTCTTGGTTATATCCTTGGGCTACCAACCTAGCTTTATTTCTAACTACATTCCTTTGCTCATCTACCTTATTTCTAAACACCCATTTTGTTCCAACAATAGGGTGGTTTATAGGCCTAGAGACTAATGGCCATACATGGTTTCTTTTGAATTGATCAAGTTCCTCTTGCATGGTCAATATCCAGCTTTCCTTTTTTTCTGCTTTCTCAAATGTTTTAGGCTCAATTTGAGATATGAAAGTTGAAAACTCACAAGTCTCTCTTGTTGCTCTCCTAGTTTTAACACCTTGTGAAATATCACCTATGATTAGTTCTTGTGGGTGGTCTTTTGCATATCTCTAACTCCTTGTAAGGTCATTATGCTGATTTTCAATTCTTTGTAAGGTTTTTATGGGTAGAGATTCTGTTTCTCTCCCTAGGGTATTTTCTTCACTATTTTTCTTATCATCTAAACTCATATCTTCCATTTGTTTTTCAAGGACATTCGTATCATTTTCATCATCAAAAATTTCCTTTTGTAAGGTATTGGATTCATTAAAAACTACATGGATGGATTCTTCAACAGTGAAAGATCTTTTGTTGAAGACTTTATAGGCTTTCGAGTTTAATGCTTATCCTAGAACTATAGCTTCATCACTCTTTGCATCAAACTTTCCTAAAGGCTGTTTACCATTGTTCAATACAAAACACTTACAGCCAAAGCTCCTAAGGTGTGAGATATTTGGTTTCCTACCTTTGTACAGTTCGTATGGAGTCTTTGATATCATGGCTCTTATAGATACTCTATTAAGGATATAAGCTGCTGTATTAACAGCTTCTACCTAAAAGTATTTAGGTAGATTTTTCTCACATAGCATAGTTCGAGCCATTTCTTTAAAGGTTCGATTTTTCCTCTCTACAACTCCATTTTGCTGGGGTGTTCTAGGTGCAGAAAAATTATGATCCAGCCCCTTTTCATTACAAAAATTCTCAAATTCATCTCTTTCAAACTCACCTCCATGATCACTCCTAATACTAACTATAACTAGTCCTTTTTTATTTTCAACCTTCCTACAATGACTTATAAATGCTAGTAGAGCATCATTCTTATGTGCAAGAAAATAGACCCAAGTGTACCTAGAGTAGTCATCAACTATTACAAAGCCATAAGATTTTCCTCCTAGACTAGTTGTACTTATTGGACCAAATAGATCAATGTGCATCAATTCAAGAGGTCTAGATGTGGAGACAACTTTCTTGGTTTGAAAGGATGTTCTAACTTGTTTTCTTAGTTGGCAAGCATCACATATCTTATCATTTTCAAACTTAAGATCCGACAATCCAACAACTAAATTTTTTTTAATCAACTTTGACATGGTATGCATGCTCACATGTCCTAATCTCCTATGCCATAACCAACTATCATTTTCAGCATTTGCCACATGACATATTTCATAATCCATTTCAAGATCCTCAAGAAATACAACATACATATTCTTTAATCTTCTTCCTATAAATGAGACTTTATTAGTGCTTATGTCTAACATTTCACATTTGGTTGAGTCAAAACATACCTTAAATCCTTTATCACACGATTGACTAATGCTTAATAAATTATGTTTCAAACCTTTAACCAACAACACATGACTAATTTGAGTTTGAGAGTTCTTACCAACCGTTCCTATGCCATGAATTCTACCTTTTGAATCATCACCAAAGGATACGGTACCTCCCTTTTTCTTGTCTAGCAATGCAAATAGCATTTCATTTCCTGCCATGTGCCTTGAGCAGCCACTGTCCATATACCAAGGCTACTTCTTCTTGAGTTGAGCTCTTGAACATGTATCTTTTGAGTGCAGCTCAACCTACAAAACAAACATTCAGTTTTTCTTTATAGGTACCCATACCTTGATGGGTCCTTAATTGTTATCAGCAACATAGGATCCTTTTGGAACCCATATCTTTCTTAATTTTTGCACATTTCTTTTTCTATTGCAATCATAGGATAAATGGCCAATTTTATCACAAATATAACATCTAGATGCTGCCTTAACAGGATTTCTCTTGTGGTATGCATTTCTGCTTGAAGTTTCATTTTCAAACTTTTGAGTGCAGCATTTTCTTCACTTACCTTTTATAAGGCTTCAGTTTTGCTTTTCAATTCTAATTTTAGAGTTTTAAAATCGATTTTTGAATGTTCTAATTCAATTTGCAGAAAGTGTTTTTGTTCAAAAATTGAATCAAAGTCAAGTTTAAACTTTTCCAAATTTGAATCTTGATATGCAGATTTTTTCTTTAAAGTCTTGTATTTTAAAACAAGTTTCTCAAATTCATCATATAAACATTCATATTCTTCCTGAAGTTCATCAACAGAAATATTGCAAAGGGATGAGGATACCTTGGATTCATCACCCATGCCATCAAACACAAGTTTCCTCTTTCTTCAACTTTTTCTTCCTCAGCTTCAGAACTTGAAGTATCACTATCTGACCAAGTAGCTGCCACCATTGCCTTTTTTTATTTCTTGTTTCTCTTTGGAGTTTCTTCTTTCAGCAAGGGGCATTCTGACTTGAAATGTCTAGGCTTCTTGCATTCGAAGCATGTAAGCTCTTCCTTTTTGTTGGGGTCATTTTTGTTTCTAGTTCTCCATGAAGAACCTTAGTCTTTTTTAAACCCTCTTCTAGCTAATCTCTAGTTTCTTTTGCCCATCAATTTTCTGAATCTCCTAGCAACCAGTGCTAGTTCTTCATCGTCATCATAGGATAGCTTGCCTAGTTTTTTTTCAAGAATGTTGGCTTTGAGCGAGATGCTTTTCTTTTTTTCTTTAGCTTCCCTCTTATCTTCTTCTTCCTTTTCCTTGAGTTCTAGTTCATGAGTAATGAGAGAATCACAAATTTCATCCAAAGTTATAACATTTAAGTCCTTGGCTTCTCGAATGGCTGTCACCTTAGGCTTCCAATTTTTAGGTAGTCTTTTAAGAAGTTTTTTAACAATTTCATGCTCGGGAATTGGTTTGCCTAGCTAACTAAGTTTGTTTGTGATATTTGTGAATCTATCTAGCATGCTGGTGATATCTTCACAAGACTCCATCGTAAACATTTCATAATTGTGAGTCAAGAGGGCTATCTTGGACTCCTTGACTTGAGAAGTCCCTTCATGAATAATTCTAAATTTATCCCACACTTGTTTTGCTGTGGTACAGCTTGATACTTTATTGAATTCGGTGGGAGTTAGAGCACAATGCAATGTATTGATTGCTATGAAATTGGTTTGGACCTTTTTAGTTTCAACCTCGGTCCATTCAGACCTTGGCTTAGGTATCATCTCATTGGTCACTACATTTAAGGTTGAGGGAATGAATGGTCCATCAGTTATGACATCCCACATCTCATAATCAATTGCTCTAATATATATTGACATCCTAGTGCTCTAATAAGGATAGTTAGAGCTATCAAACAGAGGTGGTCTGTTTATTGATTGTCCTTCAGCAACGATTGATTTTTGTAAAGCCATTTGGATCTTTCCAAGGGTGTTAGACCTTAATAACAAGGGTTAAGCTCTGATACCACTTGTTGGTCCCAAGTAAATGTGCTGAGGGGGGTGAATAGCACAATTTGGCTCTTTCAAAATTTGGCTCTAAATAGAAACAAACGCAAGATAAATGAATGAAAGAATATAAAATAAAAACAGAGTAGACAACACACCAAAATTTAGAGTGGTTCGATCCAAGACCTGCATCCATTACCTTGATTGTTCAATCAAGGATTTTCCAAACAAATCCACTATGAACGGTGAAACTCACAAGCTTTCACCAAGCTTTTACAATGGCTTTTTCTAGGCTTAGCCAAAACCTTTCACAATACCAGGATCAACTAAAACCCAACACCTAACTTTTTAAGGCTAAGTTAGAACCTACAATCAATCAAGCAATTCTAGCTTGAATCAATCCCTTAGAGTGACTCACTCACTCTAAGAATACAAGGAAAAAAGTGATAAGAGTGTACTTATGATCATTAGGTTGATCTAAGTGGTACCAAGTGAACTGCAATTCACAATTACAAGGATAAGAGTTGATTGTAGTAAATGAGCAGAGAATATTTTCTGGTTTTTGAGCTCTCTTGTGTTCTTGGAAGCCTTCATTCCATTTCTAGCCGTTGAAAGTCCTTTTTATACTTGGAAAATCAGCTCTGAAGTGAGTTAGACAGTTTCTGACTGTTGGAAATAGTTTTGTTGTAGTTATGGCCGTTAATCTGTCTTCTAATACACAATTCAAATTTTCTGGCAGAATGCTCTTAGTTGACTAACTTATGTCTTAGTCGACTAAGTTGTCTCTATTTTCTGTTTCCAATTCCTGGCAGTGAGCACTTAGTCAACTAACTTATTTCTTGGTCGACTAAGTTGGTTCTGTCTTGAAATTCAAATTTCTGGCAGTAGCTTCTTAGTCGACTAACCCATTCCTTGGTCGACTAAGTCTTTTCTATCTCTCAATACTCTTCAGCCCGCCAACTTCTGGTTTAAATTTTAGCTCTTCCAATATTTCAATTTTATCCTCAGGTGGTAAATTTACCATTTTACCCCTAGATAGTGAAAATTTCGGTTTGACTTGAAATTGATCCTCGAACTCATAATCACCATATTAAACCACTCTGGGACTTTAATATTCTTAATTTCATCTTAAATTCTCTATTTGATCTAGTTCGAGGCTTAAATCAATTTTGTTGTACCTCTAGGTACAATACCGATTTTTGTAAATTTTTCGGGACTCTCCTAGCATGCAAAGATGCTATCCAGCACATGTATGTCATGACAAGTATTTTATAGAGTCAAGCTTGACATCTTCTCCCCTACTTGGATCAACCATATGATCCTTCATGACTGATTTCGACATCCGGCTAAATATTAATATTTTAATATTATTTTATTAATAAAATATTATTTTATTTTAAAAATTTTATCTTGTCTCTTTGATTCCCAAAGTTCCTTATTATGCCTCAATTCGCATCCGACCAACTTTATTTATCACCATATCAAAGTATGGGGCATTTCAATCTCCCCTACTTAAATAGAATTCGTCTTCGAATTCACGTCAATGTTACGTTGTCAATCTCCTTCTATGATCCTATTCCTTTTTCTTTCTATAGGGACATTCAATTTATTTACCTCGTTCACCTTCAGTTCAATTAAATGCTTTATTGATGGCAATTATCATCCGTTGAAGCCAGATCAGCAGTACCTTTCACAATCATGATTTCTTATATCGAGTCACTAAGCATACCTTTATCACCCTTATTAAATTTGAACGATAACTTCATCTCAATTATACCGATTTTGATAACATATCATACTTACTTATGTATACCTAATCATCATTTTATTAGTTTGCTCCATGCCAAATTTCTCAACCTTGATTCATTCATCTTATACTGGTCCATACCCTTCCTTTAATAGAGTTCCATTAAGAACTTAAACAATCCAAGGTTTGCCTTCAAAGTCACTCATAACTTTAATCGTTCATTGCATGCCCATTAACACTTTAGCTCACTGACCTCTCTGGACATTATTTCAAAATCTCCCAATTACTGAGAATAATTCTTCACCTTAGTTAGTCAAATTGTCAATTTCATATATATATACATACGGACATGCATTTTCAAACATCATCATCTCTCATTATGTATAGGGCCCCTTTATTCATCCACATCCCAATCCTAGTTTCAATATAATAATTCTTATAGTGCATGTCAACCTTCTTATTATACTTGCGTACAACTTCATATCATTCATATCTTTTCCAACCATATGCTTAAGTTTCCTTGTACTATATATCATTGCATCGCAATGTCATCTCCATTGAATTATAATCTATTATGCGTGTATGCTTTATAATCCTATTGATGCCTCAAATATTTATCTCAACTTGATCATTACATCTCATGCAATACCGCAATTCCTAAGAGTCATCCTTTTTCCTTGATTATCCTTCATACCTCTACATTACCTTGTATCTTTCTTGCATTACAATATTGATTTGTCACTTAAGACTCAAACTCATTTGAATCATGTATGCCTCAAGTATTTTCGAATTCCAATTTCCATAATATATATATATTAGGAAAGTTTCATTATCTGACTTAATTTTCAAGGTTAACTTCATCATCCTTTGTTTCCACTCTTTCATATGAACGTAACATCATTCTTCCTTAACCAATTTATAAATTGTACTTGAAATTGTAAAACTTAAAACTAGATTCTCCTCAAAAATATATATATATATTTTATATTAATACTAATATCACTCTCAGCTTACAGCTTCCTTTTTATAATCACATAACTTAGTGCTTGCTTTAATGAGATCTAGAGCAAAACTTCTCTTGAGTATTTCCTTGGGAATATCTATCTTAAACTTATGTCTCACAATAGATGATTACTTAACTCGTGACTTAGCCATTTGACTCCTCAGCAAGTTTCAAAATCACACATCTTATACTCATCTCGTATAATTTATAATTCTTCCTCAAAGGTATTTAAGCATTCTTGAAACATCTAATCACTTATTTGCTCTTTCATACTCCAAGTATATCATTTCCATAAAGGCATGCATTTGCTCACCAAAATATCTACATGCATGCTCAACTACGCATGCTTCAACTTATCTCCAAAAGTTTCTATCATACATTGTAATTTAGTTGTGTTGTCACTAATCCTTTCCTTTCAACAAGGTCAAAACAAGATTAGTAAATTCTCGTAATGATACTCTATATAAGCTGGTTTTCTATACCAGACTCGTAATTCTTCATTCACACTTTTATCATTTAGTATCTTATCTCAATATATTCATCTCATGAATCTTTCAATTTTTTTTTATTATTTGCCCATATACAAGACAATAAAGAAGCTTTTCAATTCATTCGGGTAGACATTCTCCAGAATATTTAAAACTCCCAGATAACAAAACGTAATGACCAATAACCAAAATTTAATTTGTAAGCTCATTATCGTGTCATTCCCATCTTACTCATGCATCATAGACGTGAGGTATTTGGAGCATTACAGCGCTGGATAGTCAATGCTGTGGCTCTGTGACTACTAGAAATTTCCTCATCAAAGCTATTTGTCTGTATTCAAAGTCACCACATCAATCATTCTCAACCAGTGAGTTCCATAAGTATAGGTACCTTTTATTTTCTTGTCATACATACTAAGCCAAGTTAATACTTTTAACTCATGTCATCTTTTGATTTTCATCATCATTCATAAAATTCCACCTCAAAACATCCTTTCCATTCGGTGTAATAAATTCATGATACATATACCACTCTACACATAAGTTGCTTACTATCTACAACTTTCCTCAAATTTATTGTCATCCCTATCTAATTATCTTCCTTGTCTTGTACTCTAATAATTTTATTGACTTTCGAAATAATTAACTACGGAAACAGCTCAGCTTCCTCCTCACTTTATTCTTGCAATCCTTACTAAATCAAAATTTTATATTCCCCATATTCCATAATTTAACTTCATTGGGGTATAGTTGTGCCCAATTATTATCTCATAGTATCATAGCATCATTGAGTAATCCCCTTCATGCTTAAATTACAATTATCAACTTAATCACGTTACCCATTTCGAATGTCATTTATAACCTTATTACTTCCTTCTATAACCTTCCTCAATAATTATATTACCAATTTATCTCTGCTATACTAAAAGATTCCCATACATATCCAATTATTTAAACAGCTATTTTACATTCCGTTCGAGTCATACAAAATAAAAGCCACTCCTAACTCCTTTATACAAGTAACTACCACATTTTCCCTTAAATGACACTTGCCTAGATTTATGACAATACAACTTCAACTAAAGTATTAAACATCTTTAGGTTCCTCATTGTCCTGATCTGGGCACATCAATGGATCCTCTTCCTCCTGAGATTTTCTCCTTTGTTCTTCAATTCAGGCTTGTTGCATTCTCCTACGTTCCTCATCACTTATCGGTGCAGCATTTCTTCCACAATTGGGAGGAAAATGTCGAACACTTGACACCTTTCTAAGGGGTTTACTTGCTACTGTTACTTTCTCCTTATTCTTTTCTGGTTGTCCCCTTGCAATTTCTTCCTTTGTCCATTCTCTAAGGTGCTCTCCAGGTTGTTCTAAAAGGAAATCTTGTTCAATTTTCGGAGTATTGGAGCTACTCTCACTTACAAAATTTTCGTTACTCTCAAAGCTCCCCTCACTACGATCTCGCTCCACTAAGTTCAGAGGAATTCTATTATCAGGAATTCGAGACGAACCACCTTCCGAATCACCTGGATCAGGGCACCATTTGCTTCTAGCCATAGAATCTAGAGATCCCTCGCTAGCATTATGAAGGGTATTGGGTCTACTGCCTCTTCTAAACATAGTGTGTATGTCACTTGTGCACCTCACAACCTACACACGACCAAGAAGAAATTACTTAATTCTTTACGCATCGCAAGAGTAGGTAGGTTTCTATATGTAGATGTATGCGTTCTATTCAATCTAACCTAACTTAACTTAACTTAACTGGACTTGGGGCAACACTGACACTGTAAATTTTAAAACAGCTTTAAAACAACTTTAAACCAGCTTTAAACCCAAAAACTCTTATCTTTAAAACCAAAAGCTCTGATACCAACTGAATTGTCATGACCCGAAACTCCCCTCGAGCCCGTGACAGCCATCGCGGTGCGCCAATGGGCACTCATTTCTCGAAATGTCAACCGAAACCCCATAAGGCTTAATATCAATTTCTCATTTCGCCTGATAAGTAACCGTTGCCAAATTTTATGTTCTAAAGGATTTTGAGCTATTTCCAACTTAAAACTGATAAAATAAAAATTTTTGTCCCACAGGGGTATTTTGGTCATTTTCCACTGAAAATTTTGAAACCAGTTAAAAATGTAGTGAACAAGTACCAATCGTATAATTCACAATTAAAAATAAGTTTAGGCATCTAAAACCTTTATTCAAAATGAAATTATAATTATTTGAATATAATAAGAAGATAAAACAAAATATTCAATAAAATATTTTATTCTCTTATAAACAGAAATTTTGGAGTTATGCGTAAATACTTTTTGTAACGTAAAAACAAAATAAATTCATTCATACTGTAGCACAATAAATTATTAAATTTACAATATCAAGTGGGCTCATAATAACTAGAATTAAAGAAGCTGTGAACCTACAGTTTGGAAGACGCAATCCAATGGAAATCCTCGATGGAACCAGCTATCTACAGCCTACTCTGACCCTGAAATGGGTGGAAAGGAGGGTGGCGAGATTATAAAATCTCAGTGAGTAAACAAAAACCATTTAAATAAGCTAAAGCCGAGTAAAAGGAGACAATTAAAATATCCCATCATTTTAAGTATTTCACAATTTGAAAATTCAACCCAACCCATGCAAACGGTTGTATTTCATTTAATTTCTCATTAGGGCTTATGACTTTCATAAATAGTTGGCTCATGCCATCAAATATACTCGATGACACCTTGATCAGAGGAGTACACTCGAGCCTGCCAAGGTTGTTAAAAATTTCGTATACACGTAAAACATATTTTTAGTTTGAGAAAACACAGATGTTCCTTGGCGTTGACTGAGTTCCCCTTCACATGGTGGTTTGGTGTGAAGTGAACCCTAAGTTTTATCCCAGGAGATACCCTACGCATCTCTCCGTTCGAGGTAAGAATGTAATGGGGTTTACCGTGCCCCTCTAAAAGGCTGGTCCACATAAACCCCCTACTGTAGTGATTAATTAAAATATAATCCACCAATCAATAAAATTCATTCTGGCATGACATGGCAATTATTATAATTCACAGCCTTTCAAGGCTAAATACACATTTCATATATTTCAACACCAATACCAATTCAGCCATTCATGCAAATACTGTCATAAACCATTAGATTCATAAATTTAATTCATAACAAGTGGGCTCCAATTACTCTATTTTTCAAAATCATTATTCAATTTTAAAACAATTTATAAAATCTTTTCATGTAGACACATTTTGTTTGTAAAACTCAAGATTTACCATTTAATTTCATTTTCATAAAATTTCATCAAAATCGATTAAAAACATACTTTAGATAAAAAAAATGATGGTAAGGTTACTCACAGTACTAGAAATTCGATATACTCTTATTCTCGGTCTTCGGGCACAATCTCTTTACCCTTGTTAGAGGGCTCACCACCTATTCATCATACGTGACACGAATTTCAATAAATTGTGTCAATTTATCATAAACTATTTCAAGCTCTCTAAATCTAAATGAATGCATGCGATGGGATGCAAAATGTCTGATTAATCACTTAAATGTTATGTTCGACCTAAATCACACTATAATCGGCCTAATCGGCTAAAATCTTAAATTTAACTCCAAATCAATTTTTCTCACTTTCTACACTCCTATTATACCTAAATTACCTCAGTGACTGTGAATGAAATTCAATTTATCAATCCCGGATCAATAATCACACATGTCTACACATTAGGTAAAAATTTATATTTTCATACCAAAATTTCCCATTTAATTTCTAGCCTCACCCAACATCAAATATCACCCAAATATCATGAAATATCATCAATTTCAGCCACAATATCCTCCCTAGAAAATTTGGTCAATAATGGTGATGGGGGAAAATGAATTCTTTTCTTGTTGTTTTGTTTATAAATATGCTAAACTAACTAAAAACACTAACATAACTTAAAATAAAATCAATCCAACTTCATTCTCTCTCCATACCCATTTGGGCAGCCATGAATTCACCATGAAAACATGAAATCTAACCATGGAAAATAAGGAGAAAAGCATGGAAAAGGTAGATCACAAGTCAAAATCAAGAAATTTTACCTTTGATTGCTTGATTCCTTGAAATCCCACACTTTTTCTTTAATTTTCCCACCTAGGTTTCTTGTTTTTCTTTTCCTCTCTTTGTTCTTGCTATGGCCGACCACATGAAGAGAAAATAAGCTGATTTTTTGCTGATTTTAAAGCTAAAAAAAATAAATGGATATTAACTTGACACATGTCACCATCCCATTGGTCCATTTTTAATTTCTTTACTATTAAGCTTTCTCTCTCCACCGTTTAAATTCCTTCAATTATCCGTGACAATATTGGATAAAATCCATGTGCTGGACAAGTGTCGGGTGCATAAAATTACAATTTTGCCCTTGAGGTGGCAAAATTATCATTTTACCCCTATGCTTTGAAAATACCGGGATTATAATTTTTTTCACTTATCAACCTCAAATTATACTCCAATGAGTCAAATGTGATCAATGTTGATCAAAAACTTCTTTCAATATTTCAATTTTATCCTCAGGTGGCAAAATTACCATTTTGCCCCTAGATAGTGAAAATTTCGATTTGACTCCAAATTGATCATCGAACTCCTAATCACCATATTAAACATTTCTGGGACTTTAATATTCTTAATTTCATCTTAAATTATCTATTTGATCTAGTTTGAGGCTTAAATCAATTTTGTTGTACCTCTAGGTACAATACTGACTTTTGTAAATTTTTCGAGACTCTCCTAGCATGCAAACATGTTATCCATCACATGTATGTCATGACAAGTATTTTATAGAGTCAGGCTTGACATCTTCTCCCCTACTTGGATCAACCATATGATCCTTCTTCATGACTGATTTCGACATCCAACTAGATATTAATATTTTAATATTATTTTATTAATAAAATAATATTTTATTCTAAAAATTTTATCTTGTCTCTTTGGTTCCCAAAGTTCCTTATTATGCCTCAATTCGCATCCGACCAACTTTATTTATCACCATATCAAAGTATGGGCCATTTCACCAACAATACAGATGGGTGCGCTGCCTATTAGCACTTAAGGGCGTGCTGTTAAGTACTTGTGAGCCAACCTGCAACACACAGGTGTGTGTTGCTTGGCTCAATGCCCTTGACTCCTCTTTCCTCATTTTTTTAATTACAAAAAAAAAATATTTTTAATTTCAAAAAATAATAAAAAAATATTTTTAATTTTAAAAAAAATAAAAAAATATTTTTGGGCAAAAGACTTTTGATACAAGAAAAACTCTTTTTCTTTAAAAAAAAAAGTTATAATGCAACTAAAACTCTTTAAAAAATGGGTAGCCATTAATCAATTAAAATTTAAGAGACCAAAATTGAAAGAATACCTTTCTATCATGACTTTGATCTTCTCCATGTATACATCCAATACATCAAAAATAAAAAAATTTACATGGCTTTTCCTAATTATATCATAACTAAGAAAAAATAAAGAAAATCAAGAAGGATACATGGCGATGATAAGCCACCCTTTTTGTTACATAGCCAAACGAAAAAGTTTACAAGTAAATTTTCAGCAATTGTAGGACTTTTAAAGTGGCAAAAACCTTAAACATTCATCCACACATTCAACCATACAATGATGTCATCAAGATAGTCAAAATTGTGCAAAGGTGCCAACCGTGCATCAATAAATAGGAAATAAGATTTGCGAGAGATCAAAGGCTCTAATACCAATTGTTAAGAAGTGGACCTTTGTGCATGCATGTGTTTGTGTAAACTATGGCTTTTAAAATTTTTCTAGTCATGGAAGCAAGCAATCTAAATGCACAAGCGGAATTACACATCCTGCACATAGCAAATCAATTTAATCACATCTAAAATTCAAGAATCATAATAGATTTGAAATCATGCCTTTCTCTTGTAAGAATTTTGATTCTTGACTCTTAATGAATTGTAGTAAATTTACCACCACACCAAAACTTTGATTTCTTGACCAAATCGACTTACCACTTATTCTTCAAAAACTTTTTTCAACTTGAACCTTGAGTGGACAAGGTGTGTAATGCTTAATTAAGATGGTAACTATCGAATTTATCTCTTTTACTTCTTTGAAACTATGACTATTTTTCTTATGAAAGGTGTTTAAAAAAAATACCAAAATTGGAGAGAAAGAAGACATTTGAGAAAGGTTCGGCAATTGAGGTATTTTTGGAGGAGAAAATTTGGCTATTAGTGTTTCGGCCAAAAAGAAAGCAAATCTTCTTCTTTCCTTCTTTTATTATTTTGATTTGACCCTTAACCTTTTTCCTTTTATAGAGTGCTTTTTATTTTTTAAAGAATTTAATTAAAATTAAATTCTTATTAAGAGTACATTCAGGTCATGCATAAAGAGTTATGGTTGCATCATGCTTCTCCAATAATTATCTAAATCATAATTAAATAATAAACAATTTATTTATCTAATTATAATTATTTCTCCATGTTAAAATATGATTCCTTATTGAATATTATTATATTTTATTATTATTCAATTTTTAATTAAAAAGAATTAATAATAAAATAAAGGAATTCTAATCAAACATGGAGTCTTATAATTTATCAAGAAATTATAAATAAGATTAAACTATTTAACTCTTTAATTATAACTAAAATCCTCCTATATTGTTTTATCTTAAGACAATATTTATCTTAATAAATATTTCTCATTTTAAGACAACTCTTGACTTCAAAACATTTATTTATTAAGATAATTTTTGACTCATCAAATATAATGTAATTACAACAACTTTTGTCTCAAAACAACACATATACTCTTGCTTAAATTAAGACAACTTTTGTCTTACTTAAGGAATCATATGTGTTGGTCCTAAAAGGAGTGCTAGAGTGGGGATGAATAGCACTTAATGATATTTTCAAGGATAACTCTTGAAATTTAAAATCCGTTTAGAAGACTTAAGATGAATGTTTAGAAAACTTGTTAAGGTTAGCAAACACCAAGTAAAGAGAGGTTAAGAGAAGTGGACAAAATACAATATTTATAGTGGTTCGATCCACTTGACCTACATCCATTACCTTGATCTTCCAAATTAAGGATTTTTTACCTAACTTCACTAGAACCAATGGAATTAACAGCTTCCACCAAGCTTTTACAAGATGAGATTCTAACCCAAGCTCCAACCCTTTTGTAACTAGTTTTAAGCTTACCTTAGCTTACGTTAACCAGTAAAGTGTCTCGCACACTCTAAGTAAATAAGAAATAGAAGATAAAATGAGCTACAAATGACCAGTTACCTTATCTAAGTTGTACAAACTTCAGCTCAAACTTTCATAAAGATAGGAGTAGAATACAAGTGTAAAAGAGAAGGTTTTTGCTCTTCTAAGTTGTTTCAAACTCTTGGTAGCTTCTTTGATACATTTATGACCGTTTGAACCTCTTGAAATAATTGGATGACAATTTTTAACAATCAATACCAAGTTTTTGGGTAAAATTTTGTGCAACAAGTCATTCTTTATATCTTATAATCTCATTTTTTGCATTTTGTTTTCGTAAAAATACCCATTTAGATCTTACTGGCTTTACACCATTTGGTGTACGAACTACAAGTCCAAAAACTTCCTGTTTTGCAAGTGAATTCAATTCCACCTTGATTGCATCTTTCCACACTGGCCAATCATTACTATGTCTACATTCTTCAATGGATGTAGGTTCAAGATCCTCATTTTCTTCCATAATATTGAGCGATACATTATATACAAAAATATTATCGATATTTATTTCATTCTGGTTCCATATTTTCTCATCATGGCGTAATTTATTAAGATTTCTTTATTTTCAATGATTTCAAGTACTTGAATTTCTTCTGAAATTTTGTCAATTATGTCAAGGGTCTCTTTTAGAGTTTTTGTTTCCTCTTTCTAACCATCTTGTATATTTGCTCCTTTTCTTTTTCAAAGATTTTAACTTTAAAATTGATTGGTTTTTCACACTTTTGGTGTGCCTTGTCCTACAAGGACATGAATTCTAATAGGAGCTTTTATAACTAGTATATGAGATTTAGTATTTCTCTTTAAGTTAGTAAAAACACTTGGCAATTGATTTGTTATATTTTGCTATTGAATTATCTTTAGGTAAAGTACACTAACACCTTTAAGTTTTAACCATAATTCCACCAGGGTACATTAGTTTTCAAAATGTGCAGTCCACCCTAAAAGAGTATCTTTTGCTAGACACATAAGTTTAGTCGTTTGTTAACTGTTAATGTTTCCGTTAGTTTGATGACGCAAAAATATTGAAAGGATAATTTTGCCCGTCATTAATTTTAAAAATTAACAAACTATAATTTTTTTTAAAAAAAAAAAAACTCTACCTAGCTCCCTCCTATTGGCCACCTAGTAGTTGGACTTGGTTGAAGAGTGCCAAATCCAAGCTAAGGGAGCACAAGATTGGAGTTCCCTTGGGGTTCACCGATCTTGGTACTCCCTAGGGAGCACTTATCAAGGGCATTCCACGGTCAAATATGGGCACGGGGTGGCCGACCAAGGTAGGGGAGCATCTTTAGTTAGCTTGAAAGAAAGCAAAATAGTGGAAAAAGAAAAAAAAAAGGCATTTTAGACATTTCACATTTAGGCATTATCGTCATTTGCACGTTTAGAGTGAAGTGTCCATTTTGAAAACTAATGGACCCATGTGAAAGTTTGGCCAAAAGTTGGGGGTGTCAGTGTATTTTACCCATTATCTTTTGAACTTCAAGTTCACATTGATTTGTTTGATAATCAAAACTAGATAATGATAATGTATTACAAGAAATTTCTTTTTTTTTTTAGTTGCTTATTTTCTCCCTCTAATGTTGGAAAAACTATTTCATCAAAATGACAATTTGCAAACCTTACCATGAATAAATTTCCTGTTAGTGGTTTTAGATATTTAATTATAGATGGAGATTCTCATCCATCATATATTCCTAACTTCTTTTGAGGAACCATCTTTGTGCATTGTGGTGGAGCAAGTGGGACATATATCGTATATCCAAAAGTTCTTAGATTTTGGAAATATTTGGTTCCTAACCATAAAGCCATTGTATAAGGGAGAATTTATGATAACTTATTGGCTTGATGAATATAAGTGCTACTGCATGCAAAACGGCATGCCCTCAAGCAAAAATTAAGAGTTTAGATTTTATAAGCAATGGTCTTGCAATCAGTTAGAGGTGTTTAATAAAGGATTTTGCTAGACCTTTTTATGTGTGAACATGAGCAACAAGCTATTCAACAATTATTCCAACTAATATGCAATATTTATTAAAAACTTGAAATGTAAATTCGCCAGCATTGTCAAGACAAATTGTCTTGATTGCATTATTAGAAAAATGTGCTTGCAAACAAATGACTTCAGCGAGTAATCTTGCAAATGCCAAATTCCAAGTTGCTAATAAGCACAAATGTGACTATCTAGTCGATACATTGATAAAACCCATAAAATATCTAAATGGTCCACATGGTGGATGTATGGGTCCACAAATATCACCCTGAATATGTACCAAAACTGTAAGGGATTCAGTCACCACTTTAGCTGGTGATGGCCTCATAATTAATTGTGTTAAGAGTAAGCATAAAATAAGAATTCATTAAATTGAAAAATCTTCTGGTTTTTCAGTGGATGACCACATGTATTTTCAATAATATTTTGCATCATTATTGATTCAAGATGGCCCAACTAGTCATGCCAAACATTAAAATCATTAGCAAACTTTTGGTTTACTATAGTATGAGTCTCAATCATTTTAATATTTGTGTAATACAATCTAGAGAACAAAGTTGGTAATTTTTCCAATCCACACTTCTTACCCGAGATAATAGATGTAATATAAAGTTATTAAGTGTCTCTTTCATTTGTTGTCTCAATATGATATCCATTTAGATGAATATCTTTAAAACTTAATAAATTTCTTTGAGACTTAGTAGAAAATAATGCATCTTCAATTATGAACTTTGTTCCCCTGGGTAGTAAAATATTAGCTCTTCCAGAGTCTTCAATTAATCTTGTACTATCAGATAAATATCAATATTTGTCTTCAATAAAATAAGATATATATATATATATATATATATAGTAAGAAACATACAAGTTAATATAAGAGAACATTAAATATAGAATTAAAAAATATAATAAGAACATATCATTTGCATATAATGAGAACATATAAAAGCATCTTCATAATGGAGTTATATTAAAATATACCAACAAACTATTAAGAAATTCATTCTTGGATATTTTCATTACCAATCAAATGATCAATTCCTCCTTCACAGTGGACAAGAAAACCAACAATATGCTAATGTGTTATATCAACCTGGCCATTGTTAAAATTATCTTGAACAAAATTTGCTTAAATATATATATTCTTTTAGTTTTCAATGATGGTTGATAAAGTTCAACAAGATGTTTTGACATACAACAAGTACGTGACTAATGGCCTTTCATGCCACATTCATGACAAGACATTTTCTATATTCTTTTTATTTCTTCCACTTTTGTATTTTTCTTGTATCTCCTCACTATTCATCCATTTCTAGTGGTTAAATGTGTTCTTATTATCAGAATAATGATTAGTGTAACTACCATGATTGCGATAATTATGGCGACCTCTTCCACGTCCATAGCTATGACCATGATTATGACCGTAGCCATAACCATAATTTCTAAATGATGTCACATTCACTTCAAGTAATGGAGTAAAACCAATTGGACATGATTCATGATTTTTCATAAATAGCTCATTATTTTCTTTTACCACAAGACATGAAATCAGTTCAAAGTATTTCTTAAAATCCTTTTCACAATATTGCTATTGTAGGAGCACATTTGAGGCGTAAAAAATAGTCACCTTTTCTCCACACAATTTTAGTTTAGAACTAATTCTAAATATTGCTAAGTTATACTCACTTACAGCTTTAAAATCTTGTAATCATAAATGCATCCAATCATAATGAGACTTTAGTAGAATTATTGTTTTCTAGTGGTCATATCTTTACTCTAAACTTTTCCAAAGATGGACTAGATATATTATTGTGAGATACTCAATTTTTAATCTTTCATGGAAATGGTGGTGAAGCAAAATGATTGCTTTTGCCTTATCCTGATTGGATGCTTTATTTACTTCTTTGATTGTGTCTCCAAGACCCATAGCATCTAAATGAATTTCAGCATCTAGAATCCAAGAAAGATAGTTCTTGCCAGTAAAATCAAGGGCCATAAATTCAAGCTTTGTAAGATTTAACATGGTGATAGCTGAAGAAGAATTGAACTTCAACTTTAAGATAATGATGAAAACTAAATGATATCAAAGCTTGAGAGATTAGAGAATTATGCTGATAACATGTTATGAAATATAACTTAAAAGAACAACTATAAAGGGAATTATTTACAAATACAGTGAGGGGCCTATTTATAGGCTAATTACCCCTTAAATCATAATCTTAATCCAAATCAATCTACATCCAAATCTAGATATACATAATCAAATGTAACACTTCAAATCAGATTACACTTCTTTTGTTTAGCCTGTTGCGTTATTTAACTTGGTTTGAACTTCTTGGGTCATAACATAATGGACATTCACACATATATTCATAACAAAGACAAATATCATTAACATAAATACTCATAACATCCAAGGAATCTCATTATGTGACGTAGAAAGTCAATGTGATAGTATTTAGAGGTAAAAACTCCTTGACTTATGGCTTTAAGGGTGATATTATTTGAGTCTCTGTAAAGTCAATGTGATTTCCAAAATTGAACCCATTTTAAGTTGGGTCAAGGCTTGATTAAGCCAAGAAACTTTCAAGATTTTCAAAATTGAAACCATTTTTAAATGGATCAAGCCCTTATCAAGTCAAGCAATTTTCAAGATTATTTTTTTTAAAAAAATTCAAATCCATTTTTGAATGGTCAAGCCTTGATCAAGTCAAGGAGTGTTCAAGATTTTTATAATCAAATTCATTTTTGAATGGATAGAGCCTTGATCAAGTCAAGGAATTTTCATATTTTCAAAATTGAATACATTTTTGAATGGATTGAGCCTTGATTGAGTCAAGGAGTTTTCAAATTTGTTAAAAATCGAATCAATTTTTTAATGGATTGAGCCTAGATCAAGTCAAGGATTTTTCAAAGTTGTCAAAAATTGAATTGACTTTCTAACGAATCAAGCTTTGATCAAGTCAGTGAGTTTTCAAGATTTTTAAAACCGAGTCCATTTTTGAATGGATCAAGCCTTAATCAAGACAAGGAATATTCATATTTTTCAAAATCGAATCCATTTTTGAATGGTTTGAGCCTTGATCAAGTCAAGGAATATTCATATTTTTCATAATCGAATCCATTTTTGAATTGATCGAATCTTAATCAAGTCCGGGAGTCTTCAAAGTTATCAAAAATCAAATTCATTTTTGGATGAATCGATTCTTGATCAAGTGAAGGAGTTTTCAAAATTTTTGAAAATTGAATCCATTTCTAAATGAATCAAGCCTTGATCAACTCAAGAATTCAAAGTTTATGTTTTCTAAAATCATAACCCATTTCTAGATGTATCAAGCCTTAATGAAGTCAAGGTATTTTCAGAGTAATCAAAATCAAACCCATTTTCAATTGGATTGAACTTCCGCTTGATTAGAGTCAAGGAATTAACTAAAATTTTCAAATCGAATTCTTTTTCACATGGGTCGAGCCTTGGTCAAAACCAAGAACTATGTCTTAACCTTATTTAGAAAGAAATGAGGAATGTTTTCCTTCTTACTATCTTCTCTTACCAAAATGGCATCTACATCTTTGCTCAATTCCCAATTCTCACAAATGCATAAAGAAAGGCAATTGTAGACACCCCATTTGTCCAAGGTGTTTTCCCAATTTTGGAATTAAAAAAATACAAAAAATTGAAAAATAAAAAAAATACAAAATAAAAATAAAGTAAATAAATACAAAAAATCATAACAATACCAAAATTAAAAAAGAAATAAAATGGGAAAGAGGTAGACCGAATAAGTATAAAAAAACCAAAAAAAAGAGGTAAGATTAAAAAATTAATGTTATGTAATCCTATCCTTATCTTTCTTTCAGTATCATCCTTAATCTTGATAAATCTCTATCTAAATCACAAAAAATCTATCTAAATCTTTAAATTTAAGGGTATAAAAACCCTTTTCAAGCATAATTAATAGAGAAAAACACAACAAAAATTAGTAAAAAAAAAGGCTTAAATCTAGGAAAATCAAGAGTTTTTGCTTTTAGAAAAACTAGTCAACTAAAGGCAAGTGGAGGTTAAAAGGAGGAAAATGATATTTTTTAGGTGGAAACCAAAGTCAGCGAGTGATGAACAACAGTTGACACGATGACAAACTATGATCCAATTTAAAATTCTAGAATGGGAAAGGAAAAAGGCAAGTTAAAGAGAAAAGCTCTATTTTAGAGAGAAAGAAAGAGGAAACGAAAAAGAATAAGGAAGAAAGGGTTGGGTTTATTTTTATACTTTCACTTGCTTTATAAGGTTTAAAGTGATTATAATATTGAAAGGACAAAAACCATGATAAAAATTATTTGAATAAGTTTTGAAGTTAAGTTCTTCATGTTTAAAAATTCCATGCAATTGACTTTGAAATGTCTAAGGGTTTTGCATCAAATTGGAATCTGTTAGCCTTGAGTTACATCATGTTTTGATTTGAAAAAAATTGCATGATATCTCAAGTCTAATGTCATGACCCAAATTTTCGGGCCATGACTAGCGCAAAGGCCCAATAAACGTAGTCTATTAAGCCCAAGCAAGGCTATCGATTTATCCTACTCATCATTCCATTAAATATCGCTAATTCATATTTCATACTTTTGAATCAAAATAGTGATATACATTGCCAACTCGTACCGGCATTACTCTTTAAAAATTTACATACAATGCCTACAACATGTATTCTAATAATTTACATTAAGCTTGTCTATACAAAACAAAATAACACTCGACTTTCAACGGAGGGACTCGGATGAATGAACAGCTACTGAATGTCGAGACACCTGCCAAAAGATGGACACAGGTCTATAAGGACACCTCGTCCTAGTTACTGGCTGCCTCGTGATCTGAAAACATGAATTTGAAAATGGTGACTATAAACCCAGTGAGTGAACAAGGAAGGGAACAAGCATACCATAAGGAATCTTTAATGAAATCATGATGCATTCTTTTTCAAAACAATGCAATTTGTTTCTATTCTTATTAAAAACCCCTCATCAAGCCTTTAAATGA
>NC_030852.1:8032612-8041822 GCF_000208745.1 Theobroma cacao
ATTTTTTTCCCAATACTCCAAATCATCAAACACAAGTCAAATAGCATAAAATCTAGCAAAATCATCTTCACATTTTCTCTTGGAAAATTCGGCCATGGTGGGTGCATCAATACTATGATTTTTCCTACTTGATTTTCTCACCATAATTCATCATTTCCTAACCAATTCACTTGAAATAAAATCAAAATCATCATCTGCACTCTACATGGAAAATTCGGCCAATGAAGAATCCATGAAGAACATGTGATTTTTCTTACTTGTTTTCCTTTCATACATGATAAATCAACTATAAATACTAAAATATCTCAAAATCTAACCAAATAAATCATTAAATCTTCTCTCTCTAAATTAGATCAACCATGAATCTTTCATGACATCTTGTGATTGAACCATGAAAAATACAAAATAATGCATGAGAAAGGTAGATCACAAGTCAAAATCAAGAAATTTTATCTTTGATTACTTGATTAGTTGAATTTTCACACTTTTCCCTTGAATTTTTCCACCTAGGGTTTGTGTTCTTCTTTTCTTCCTTTGTTCTTGCTTTGGCCGACCATATGAAGAGAAATGGGCTAATTTTATGCTAATTTTTAAGCCAAAAAATTAAATAGATATAAATTTGACACATGTCACCATTCCATTGGTCCATGTGTCATACTCAGCCATTAAGTAATCTCTCTCCACCACTTAAATTTCCTCAATTATCCATGATAATATTGAGTAAAATCCATGTGCTGGACAAGTGTTGGGTGGTGTAAAATTACAATTTTGCCCTTGGGGTGGCAAAATGACTATTTTCCCCCTATGCTCGAAAAAATGTCAGAATTAAAATTTTTCACTTCTCAAACTCAAAGTATGTTCTAAATAGTCAATCTTGATCAAAAAAACTCCTTCCAACTTTCCAATTTTTAACCTCGGGTGAAAAAATGACCATTTTGCCCCTATTATGAAAATTGTTGAAACTTCTAGTTTTCTCCGTGTTTTCATCAGCACACATCATTTATGCAGTCTTATACCCATTTTGAGCCTTAAAATATCATAAAACCTTTCTTCTGGAAGCTTATTAAAAAAATGACGAAACTACCCCTGGCTCGTATTATTACATCTATACTTAGTTACAAACCTATAGAAGTTGAGGTCTCACATTTAATGTCAAGCATTTGAAATTGTCTTGTTCATATTTTTCATCCCTTAAAGTCACAAAATTGTTTGGAAAGCCATTCATCATTAAAATATATCACAAATGCTTTCAAACAATGAATATTCAAATAAGTAAACAATGAGCATAAAATGCCTTGAATTATTATTTGATTATAGGAACAAGGTAAAGAAGAAATAGCTAAAGAGAGGCACCAAAAAGTCAAGGAATACTTAAGACACAAGTCAAGAGTTGACCCAAAAAAAGCTCAAGTCGATCTAAAGGCAAAATGCTTGAAGAACAAATGAAGAATCATGAAACAAAGAGGACATAGTTTGACCTTTGGATGTCTATAGTCAACCTTGAAGCAGAAATCTCAAAAGATTGAAGAATTACACAGACATAGTTAACCCTAGCTCTTTTATAGTCAATCTTGGCAAGCGTGATACGTGAAAAAAAGGAAAAATGAAAGACACGACCTTGGCTTCACCATAGTCGACTACCTCAGCCTAGATTCACAAAAAAAACATGCTCTCAGGAATTGGATCGAGTACAAGAAGGTTATACTCAACTATGGAACCCTAATTTGAGAAATTTAAAGAACATAATTGACCCTAGAAGTGTTGTAGTTGACCCTAGGAGTTTTGTAGTCGACCCTCAAGCTTCAGTAATGGCTGGATTTTATTTAAACTTGTGTCTAATGGCTCTAAACTTCACTTCAGCTATAAAAGGCCGCCCTTGAGTCATTTTGAAGACTCAAGAAGACCAACACTCACTTGGAAAATCCTAGAGAGAGATCCTAAAGCTTATTTTCCATCTCTAGCCTTCATTTTATTCTTTCATCAAGCTTTAAAGAATCATTCACTTGAAAATCCTTGAGAAAATATTTCTTCTCTTTGTATACAAGCTTAAACTTCTTATAATTCAACCATTGTGAGGCATTTTCTTGCTATACCTTGTACTCATCTTGTAAAGGTTCTAGCTTAACTTTGAAAAGCTATTTGTGGGTTTTTGGTTGAGCTCATTAAAAACTATTGTTGGAAGGTTTTGCTTGCTCCCGTGAAAAAGCGTTTTTATGGGTTCCACTAGCTCTCTTGAAAAAGCGTTGTAGGGAGAACCTTGCTCTTGTGAAAAAACATGTTAAGGGTTCTACTTGGTCTCATGAAAAAGTATTGTGAAGGTTTAATGCTTGATCTTGTAAAAAGCACATTTCCTTGAATGGATTTAAAATTTCTTGATTTCCAAAGGAGTGGATGTAGGCATTAGAGAAAGTCCAACCATTATAAATTTTTTGTGTCTTGATTTTAATTTTTCGCATTGTGATTTATTGCTTACATTTGCCTTAAAAAATCCTAATTTCGATGACATAAAAAGAATTTTTGGTTGCTAAAATATTTGGTTTTTACACTTGTTTTAAAAGGACTTTTATTAAATATCAATTCACCCATTTTTAGAATATATTGCCTTGAGCTTATACTACTAACAATTTGTATCAAAGCTAGAGCTCAATTTTACAGTTCTAACAGCCTTGGGTGGTCCATAGTACAAGCTCAAATTATCAAAAATGAAGTTTATAGCAACCATGCTTAGTGAAAGGCAATCAATCCAACGACCACTTCTCTTTGTAGGTGTTAACTATCCTTATTGGAAGAAACGTATGAAAATATTTATACAATCTATGGAACTAGATGTTTGGAATGTCATATTAAATGGTCCTCATGTTTCATATATAGAAGTAAAAAGGAAATTAGTGATTAAGTCTAGGAAGGAGTGGAGTGATAGAGATAAAAAATTAATTCAAACAAATTATAAAGTATATAATACCCTCCTTTATGCCTTAGGTGTTAGTGAGTTCAACAAAGTCTCTATGTGTGAAAATGCTAAACAAATATGAGACACCTTAGAGACCACTTATGAGGGGACTATTTAAGTTAAGGAATCTAAGATTGGATTGCTTACACATGACTATGAGCTTTTTAGGATGAAAAAGGGTGAATCAATTAATAATATGTTTGAGAGATTCACCAATATTGTAGGAGGTCTAAAAGCCTTAGGAAAAGATTTCCCAAATGCACAACTTGCAAAGAAAATCCTTTATAGCCCACAAAAACCTTGGAGACCCAAAGTTACGGCTATCGAAGATTCTAGAAACCTAAATGATTTTAAACTAGAAAAGCTTATAGGTTCCCTTTTCACTTATGAGATGACACTTAAATATGAGAGTAAGAAAGAGGAACCCAAGAACGAAGAGGTCAAACAAAAGGATTTAGCCATTAAATCTTTGCTTGAGAAGGATGAGAGGAGTACTAGGAGTAACAGTGAAAATGAAGAAGACATGGCTATGATAGCTAGGAAATTTAATAGGTTCATGAAGAAAAAATTAACAGCTAGAAAACCTACAAAGATGGATGTCAAGAACCAAACCTGAGGGTTTGTGACCGACGCACGAGCCTAACAGGTGAAGCCCACAAAACTGGAGCAAACTTTAAAGTTCAAAATCATACACGTATAACCAAGGGATATCATAACCAAATATTCATTTTTATTAATTACCAATTCACCCCCTTCGTGGTATATATTACTTTGAGCTTATACTAATAACAAGTTAAAAATAAAATACTTTTCATGAACAATGTTATAGGGATCAATCCTTTTTAAATATAAAGCTGCTGATCCTTTGTTGCCTTGTAAGGATCGATCCCCACTAAACAGAATTCAAATTTTTAACATAAACGATTGATCCCCACTTGGTAGGGATCGATCCCTATTAGCCGTTAAGCACATTTTGGAGTGATATAATGACTCTTTTCTACACCATTTGTTCTCCAACAACTCCAAACATTTTTCAACTATAAAAGGGACTTCTTATGCACATTTTTGAAGGTCAAAGTGAGGGAAAAGTGCCATATGATCAAGTATAAAGTTCTATGAAGAAAAAGAAAAAGAAAAAGAAACCAAGCTAGAGCAAGCGTACACTTACATTTTACCAAGTTTCCAAGCTATCTTTATGCTACAGTTTCTTTATTCTATCATTCTTAACCTTTGTAACCATCTTATTATTATCATCTTTTCCATACTTGTACTCAACTAGCAAAATTCACCTTCTAGAGGTATTCTAGCTACTTATCTTGTAAAAGAAAAGAGGTTATACCTTAGCCTTCAAAGGTAGTGTCTAGAGGTTGTGCTTGATCCTTAAAAAGGCATAGAGGTTATATCTTCACCTTCAAAGGTAGTGTTTAGAAGTTGTGCTTGATCCTTGAAAAAGCATAAAAGTTATACCTTGCTTTAAAAAGGTAGTGATTAGAGGTTGTGCTTGAGCCTTAAAAACGCATTGTAGTGACTTTTAATGGTCAAAGCACCCCATAGTTCCTTATATATAAAAACCTACATTTTTATATAAGGGTAAATTGGTAATTTGACCTTAAGGTATAATGGTCATTTTTTTAGTGAGCATTGATCCTCTATCATACATGATGTCGTTTATAAATTATAGTCCTTACCACATTTTCTATGCTCCTTAACCTTGCAAATTTGTTTGGTTGTCCCCATTAAAAGCAAAAAAAATTTTTAAGTTTGGAGAGGTAAATATATGCAATTTTTGTAAAGGTTTTAATGGGAATAAAAAATGTCAGTAATAGTTCTTCTGATATTGAAATGACTTAAAATTATGTTTTCATAAATTTAGAAGTATGTTTGCTGCCATCAATGAAAGCCCAAAATTTAATTTCAATCGAACATTTTCAATTTTGTTCTTGCAACCAAAATTTAGATTTTGATTCTTTTGGAATTTGATTTTTTAGATTTTTTTTTAATCCAAATGGGTTATGCTTGCTTATATACATCAAATATCTTAAGTAAATAGAGAGTAAAACGGAAATCAGGAGTAAATAAGCCTAGAAATTGTTAAGGACACCTAGAATACATTTTAAGCCAAAAGTATCGATACATGAAACCCGAAAAAGGCTTTTGATG
Organism: Theobroma cacao; assembly: GCF_000208745.1. Classification (NCBI taxonomy): domain Eukaryota; kingdom Viridiplantae; phylum Streptophyta; class Magnoliopsida; order Malvales; family Malvaceae; genus Theobroma; species Theobroma cacao. Next base: position 8,037,723 of record NC_030852.1, read on the forward strand.
AACATATATCGATACATGTTCATCATATACCAATACATGAAACCTAAAACAAAATGTATCGATACGTGCCCCAAATGTATCGATACATGTCCCAAATATATTGATACATGCGTCTCAGATTCAAAAACGTAACGGTATATTAGAGTTTTTCTCTAATAAAACATACCCTATACCCCCAAAAACCCCTTAAACACCTTCATTCATCCTCAACACAACTTTTCAGATCTCTTTTCTTTTTTTTTTCACTCCATTTTCACTTAAAGCACCAAAAATCATCTTCAAGCATTTAAAACTTATTCTCAAGCTCAACTTTTGATTTTACACACTTTTAAAGGTAAAGTTTTCTCATTCTCACACTTAAACTTTTGGTTTTGATTTTCATAATCTTTGGACTTCTAACAAACCCACTTTTAATCTTTAAACTCAAGGTTTTGTGATGGATTAAACCCTCTTAAGCTCACCAAGGTAAAGTTGGCTCAAACCCTAACTAGTTGAATTTGATATTCATGGTTAGGTTAGATTTAGTTACTGATTTTCAAATTAATGGTTAAGAAAAGAAGTTATGGAAAGGAACATGGTTATTGTGAAGGATATTATTAGAGAACAAGGCATTAATGATGGAAAAATTTTGTGTTAGGTGCTATTGAAGAAGTTAGTACTTTTGGAAAGGTTGAGCTTTCAACGAAAGGTGCTAAAAGGAAAGGTACACTTCAACAAGGTGGGTAGATACTGTGCTTTTAATTATTTTGATATAATTAAGCATTGCCTATTCTACAATCTTGCATAAAAATGTATTTTAAATGAAACATGAATTTTATAAGGGTTGCATTATGAACTATAGTATTCAAGTATGTTTTAATGAAAGCTATATATGGTATGTAAATATATCTATTAGGTATTTAGATTTGTGGATGGAGAACAAGCACTTTAAATGTTTTGATATCTTAAAACTTGAATATTTGTCTATGAATGTTTGGATTATCTGGTGATTTTGAATCTTTGAATTGAGAAATGATTTTCTTTGAAATGGCCGTAGCATTTGGTCACTTGGACTTTAAGATAATGGATTAGGTTGATGACAATGATTTAGCCTTGTTTTGACCTTTTTTTGATGTTATTGGTGAATAGATTCACCTTTTCATTTTGGAAATGAATTTTATTTAACTTTGGAACTTGTAAAAATGTTTTAGTGAAACCTATTTAAGTTAAGGACTTGTAGCTAGATACAGTAGACATTAGCCATTGTACACAATAATCTATATACTCTGAGGTTGGTGACTATATGTATTGAACAATTTTGGCATTGCAACACACTCTGTTTTGGTCGGTAGTTGATGCGATCCTACCTTTTTGTTATAGAGTTGGTGGCTTAACATGCTAGACTTAATTCAATTGATTGTTCTTCTTAATTAGTGCTCAGTAATCTATTTAAATTGTTATTGGATATATATTTAGATTGAAATCTTGAGATTTCTTTCGATTTTGACGTTTGAAATTTGGATATTTGAATGTGAAGTGTTATTGACTTGTTTGAGGGCTTAGAATTAGGCTTTAGGTTGAGGAATTAGATTCTTTAGAAAATGTATCGATACTTTTAGAGAATGTATTAATGCATGTTCTTCAAAGATTTTGATAATTGCATTCTAAATGAAAACTATCGATACATTGGGTAGATGTATCAATACATTTAGACTGTGAAATCCTGGAAAGCATTTTGTTTGAAATGCAATGATACATCTGAGTAGTGTATCAATATATAAGGCTTATTTCCAAACTTTCACAAATTTTAACAAGATTTTACAAAAACAAATGGTTTTGATTTGATTACTAAACCTTGGAAATACTTTTTTTTGCTTGAAATACTTGTTTTTGCTTGAAATACTTTGATACAAATGGACTACGAAAGCATAATTTGGAAAAAAAAATAAAGGCTTTTGAACTACAAATGTGTCACGACCCAAATTTCGGGCCATGACCGGCGCATGGGCCCAATGGACGTAGTCCACTAAGCCCAAGCAAGCCTATTAATCTGATGTGTTCATCATTCCATCATAAACTGCTAAGTCACATTTCATAACTTAGGATCAAAATAATATTAAACATTGCCGCCTCATACTGGCATACCAAACAATTGTATATGCATTGTCTACAACATGTATCTTAATAATTTACATTAGGTTTGTCTATACACAACAAAAGAATACTCGACTTCCAGCGGAGAGACTCAGACAAATGTACAGCTATTGAATGCCGAGACACCTACCAAGGGTCGAATATACGAAGACACTTCGACCTAGTTACCGGCTGCCTCGTGATCTGAAAACATGAAGTTGAAAATGGTAAGTATAAACCCAGTGAGTGAACAAGAAGGGAACAAGCATACCATAAGGAATGTTTAACGAGATCATAATGCATTCATTTTTTCAAAACAATGCAATTTATTTGAGTTCTTATTAAACCCCTCATGTAAACCCCACATGAGAAAAATCACTTATTGAAAAGAGTCTGTGCTCAACAAAGGATTTGGATAGTGAAAACTTTAATAGCATTCATGCGAATCAGGTCAAATAAATGACGGGTCTTGGCTGCAGTGGAAAAGCATTCTCGCTACAGCAACACTTGACTTAATTTATCATCTAGCCGAGGGTTTCTCACCAAACCTCCTCATTTTAAACTTAATTCATTTATTCCTTAATGTTGGAAGTCCATGCTCAACTATGGTACCAAAGAAATGGAAAATAAGGTAGTAATCGAACCAAATGAGGAGAAAAACAGAAAGTTTTTTGCTGCAGTGAAATTTTTAGGTTTCAAAACAGAAAGTTTCTCGCTACAGCGAGATTCTTGGCCAGCACCACCCTGTCAAGACACAAATTTTGAGCCATGACCGGCGCATGGGCCCAATGGACGTAGTCCACTAAGCCCAAGCAAGCCTAATAGTCCGACGTATTCATCATTCCATCATAAACTGCTAAGTCATTTTTCTTAAAATTTAAAATCAAAATAATAATAGACATTGCCAACTCGTATTGGCATTTCTCATTTATTATATACATACATTGTCTACAATATGTATTCCAATAATGTACATTAGGTTCGCCTATACATCTCAAAAAGAAGACTTGACTTCCAGAGGAGGGACTCGGATGAATATACAGCTACTGAATGCCGAGACACCTACCAAAAGATGGACATAGATCTACAAGCATACCTCGTCCTAGTTACCGGCTGCCTCGTGAACTGAAAACATGAATTTGAAATGGTGAGTATAAACCCAATGAGTGAACAAAGAAGGGAACAAGCAACAACAAAAGAAAATTTAAAATCATGATGCATTTGTTTCAAAACAATGCAATTTGGTTCATTCCTAATAAAACCCCTTATCAAGCCCTTAAATAATTAATCATTTGAAGAACAAAAGCTTCAATATTACACAAGTAAGTCAAATACGACAACAAATCTTTGCTGCAGCGGAAAGGCATTCTCGCTACAGCGAGAATGAATTTTCGTTGCAGCGACGTTGTAATTTAGTTATTAACCGAACGAGGGTTTCTCAACTGGCTGAGGGTTTCTCACTAAACCTCCTCATTTTAAACTTAACTCTTTTAATCCTTAATGTTGGAAGTCTGTGCTCCCATATGGTAGCAAAAAAGTGAAAGATAAGGCAGTAATTGGACAAGATAAGAGATCAAAACAGAAAGTTTTTCGCTGTAGCGAGATTAAATCTCGCTACAGCGAAATTTCTACCCAGAAACAGAATGTTTCTCGCTGCAGCGAAATTGCAACCCAGAAAACAGAAAGTTTCTCGTTGTAGCGAGAATGCATTTCGCTGCAGCGAGAAGCTACAGTGTCATTCTCGCTGCAGCGAAAATGCATCCTTGTTGCAGCGAGTTTTCGACCAGTGTACCCCTTCAAAACACGAGAGTTTCTTGCTGCAGCAAAATACAAGGCATCAATGCAAAATTTACCTTTCTCCCAAAGGAAAAACCACCCTGCCAAAAGGTCCAAACCAACATGAAAACACATAACAATTTCTCAAGGTTTAACATGTCAAGTTTCACATGCATTACAACCATAACCCATTATCCATCAATTTCCTATAA
>NC_030852.1:8042821-8059457 GCF_000208745.1 Theobroma cacao
CACCAATTAACTTACTCTCCTCCAATCTTTTATGCAATCTTTTTGCTCTTTTAACACTGGGAAAATATCCATAATGGTCTAAACATGCTCGAGTTCATAAAAGCTTAAAATTTTAACCCAAGGTGAAAAATGACCATTTTGCCCTGTTATGAAAATTGTTGAAACTTCTAGTTTTCTTCATGTTTTCATCAGCACGCATCATTTATACTGTCTTATGCCTATTTAGGCCTTAAAATATCATAAAACTTTCTTCTGAAAGCTTATTAGAGAAAATGACGAAACTACCCCTAGCTCATATTATTACATCTATACTTAGTTACAAGCCTATAAAAGTTGGGGTCTCACACACCCCTCCAAACCCGAGAGTTTCTCGCTGCAGCGAGAATCAGAACATCAAGAAAAAAGTTTTCTTTTCCTTTAAATCAAAGTCATCCTGCTAAAATAACAAAAGCAACATGTAACACATACAAACTCCCAAATTTCAACAATTCAAATGCTCACATTTTTACATTACAACCATATACCATATATGTATATATATATATATACATATATATATATGTGTGTATGTATATACACACATATATATACACACATATATATGTGTGTATGTATATACATACATATATATATGTGTATATATATATCAATCATCATGTACACCCTCCCATCATCATCATCTCATATGCAACAGCTTATGCGCACTCCCACTAGCACATAATCGGGTTAGCAACGGCTTATGTGCACTCCTACTCGCACATAGTCGGGTCAATATCAATACAGAACATTATTCATATATATATATATATCAACATAGTGTAGTAGTTCAACCATCCATAATAGCCACATGTCACAACATAAAAATCAATTTATCAAAGGCTTGTTCCCAAAGCACTCATTTTTAAAGAAAGTTGAATAAAATCATTCAAGTATATAGTGCAAATAAGTTTACATTCCCAAAACAATTTTTGAAATGCAAGTCCACTCACCGGTGTTTATTGAGCCTTTAACCGACTCTAACTTCTCTAATGGTCCAATTGGAAGGATGGAACTTCGTTGGAACCTACCATCATATTAACATCACAATTATGTTAATTCACATACTTATAGAGTCCAAAAGCTTTCTCTTAGCTTACTTCAAATAGCCATTAAATGGCTATCCATTTTCACTATCCGATCATTCCAAAGTGAATTAACAATCTCAACTACAAAATATTCACAATTCAAATCTCTAGTCATTCTCAACACTAAAATTTCAACTCAAATTTACTACTCACCTTAATAGCTTTAAAACTTTGAAATTCTTTCCAACAATTCTCCAAACTATTGTAAAGCTTCCTTTTTCTCTCTCTAAAACACCTAGATAGTGAGAAAAAGTATAAAAGTGGAAATTTTCAAGGGTTTTAAAATGAGAGAGTGAAAGAATACAAGGGTTCTAGTCAAAAGGGCACAAAGGTATGAAAATTAGAGCTAGAGAGAGAAAATTATGAAAGCTTCACATCAAGCTTCCATGGAGAATGGAAGCAACATGAGATGGGAAGAGAATAAGAAGAAGAAGCTATTGGAAATTCAAGAAGCTGCTGGAAGGAAGACATATTTATAGCCCAAGCTTATCCACTCTAATTAAATTATCAAAATGCCCCTCCACAAATTAGCTTATTCTCCTCCAATCTTTTATGCATTCTTTTTACTCTTTTGACACTAAGACAAGGTCCATAATGGTCTAGAAATGTTCGAGTTCATGAAAACTTAAAAATTTTAACCCGAGGTGAAAAATGACCATTTTTGCCCCTATTGTGAAAATTACTAAAACTTCTAGTTTTCTACGTGTTTTTATCATTACACATCATTTATGTGGTCTTATGCTTATTTAGACCTTAAAATATAAAAAAAATTTCTTCTGAGAGCTTATTAGAAGAAATGACGAAACTACCCCTAGCTCGTGTTATTACATCTATGCTCAGTTACAAGCCTATAGAGGTTGGGGTCTCACAAACTGGTTTGCTTCAACTACTAATTTTGTAAACACATATTATTTTGAAATACTCACAGTTGATTATACAAACTTATCATATTTTGAAACGCTCAGATATGATTGGATTATGCTTAAGAAGTGATACTTAGACGTATTTCGAATCTTCGGTATTTGCATTGAATTTGAAAGTGTATTTTGATAGGCACTCTTTCGTTAAAAATTGTTCCCCCACTCAATATCTATTCATAGGGTTATTTATAACTTGCACATGTAAGATGCATTTGTTATTTTAGATCACTAGACTGCTTGGCTCACTATCCGTTGGGAGGAGCTATTTTAGTTAGATATTGGTAGGTGTTCAATAAGGCATCCAGGAAGTGCCAGCCTCTTTGCTTTGAGTTGCATTCCACTGGTCTGGTCTTGTTTGTCATTATGGTATTGAACTTTTTTTTGCATTTTGCAAATAAATGTTATACTTTGGGAATTGCCACGAGGTAGCTATACTCTAGATTTGCTATCACTTGGCTTATACTTTGATATTTGGAAAATATTTTGCTTTCGCATTTTAAGGACGGGATCATGCTAACTGATATATATTTATATTTGATACATACACATACACATACATACATACATGTATTATATATGTTTCCATAGTGATGTGTCACATGATATATTTTGAGTAGTTGGATTCCTTTGTTTGAGGCTTGCTTGAGTTGAAAGGGACTTTCCCATTTGACCCTTGCGTCAATCATGGACCTCGGATTTAGGTCGTGACACTATATTATAACATTTTCATTAATTTAGTGGCTCTATCCCAAAACTAGTAAATTTAGTACCTACATTTTGACATTTTGTGCAATTAAGTCATTTTACCTAACTCTGTTTACGTTGACTGTTAGTGGTGCTAACATGCTAGACAATGCTAATGTGGCATTGATGTGTCAGACAAAAAAATTGAGAAAAAAAAAATTATTTTTGCCACATCACAGGGTCTAAATTTCACAAAATTACAGAACTTAAGGACTAAATTGAAGAAAACTCTATAGTATAGGGACTAAATTGAACAAAGCTCTATATTTAAGTTAGATTAAATTTTTACTTTCATAATTAGTAGCTATAGACATTTTATATTCTATCAGTCTTTTGTACTTGTAAATTTTTATCATAAAATACCTCTTTAGCCATGTCCAACAAAGTAGCTTCTAATTAACATCCAATGTCCAACTAACTTTCTCCACCTTTTTACCCCAAAATAGTTATTATTCTCATGCTTTGAAGCGAGGATCTCCCATTCACACTCAATGACAGCACATTTTGCTCTTACTCTGACTTTGTCATTTTTCTTGTAAAATAATGCAAAATGCTTCTCCATTGAGTACTCATAAAGAATAGGTTTGAAATGTGTAGGATTTTAAAATTTTGACCCATAAAGAATAGAATGATAAGGAATTTTCATGACTAAACCCTTAACACTTGTTCATGATTTAAAAATGGTAGTATAAATTGCTAGAAATGGAATGATTGATGAGTGCATCAAATACATATATTTAACGGGAGATTAAATACTTAATTAGTCTAAGTTAGACTAGATTTAGGATCAGATTTAGGCCTTTTTATTTATTTTATTAGTTTAGTTTGATTTATGTTTAAATGTTTATTTCAAGTTAATAATGTTAGTTTTATGTTATTTATATTTATTTTTATGTTTTTACAAGAGTAAAATCAAAAATAATTTCAATTGATGAAAAAATGTGCATAATGGACTGGTGCTCTATTTGCATATATTTTGGTTTTTTAAGCATATATCCCAGTACAGAAATCCAAATGATATGATTTTTGGACCATTAGAAAGCTAAGAGGTAGGGATACAACTTTTATGTTTACCATTTTGGCCAATTCAGAACGAAAGGTAGTCAAATCTTTATTGAAATTAAAGTACTACACCAAAGGAACAAAATTGGGCAGAATCTTTGAGAGCCGTGACTCTGGAAATTGAGAGCCGCGGCCCTCACCGTATTTTCCAAAAATAACAAGCTTATGGGATTTTGGAAGCTACGGCTTTTGGAGGCTATTTAAGAGGCCTTTTGCAGAGGTTTTTGGGATGAGGCAGTAAGCAATTTCTCTGGAGAAGAAAAGCCAAAAACAAAGCAAGAAAGCAAGAGAATTCAAGGGAGAATCAAGATCAAAAAGCTTCAACTATTAGTTTTCTCTCTCTACGTTTGTGTTTTTCTTATTTTCTTTTACTTGGATTAATGGCTAATTTTCTTTGGATGAAGTTTTTATTAGATAGTATGAACTAAACTATATTTCTAGGATTACAATTGAACTCACATCTCATCTAAATTTTTAATCTCTTTCTTGCTCATCTTTAATGGGATTTGAATTGTTTATTCCAATTTGTTCTTAATGCTTTTAATTACTTGGCCACCAATTAAATTGATTTAGGAACCTAAACAAACTTGGGAAAGGGAGTTTAGAGTAGACGAAAATTGGGATAGCATATTATCATATTAATTGATTTACGTATAGGATAAGGACATACCTATAAGCCATATGTAGCCAAATTAGAGCTTGAGCTTAATGAGTCTATTTTAATTTCAATTCACATAGGGATATAGTTGTTTGGTTAAAATAGATTTTTTTATAAGATGAGTCGGGAGACCCCTATAAATAATTTAGGACTCTAGGTTAGCAATTTAACCCATTGAAATAAGTTAAGGAAGAGAGGTAAGATTTAGATGAAGTGTGAGGGATATTGTAATCCTAGGCTTGTTTGATTTGATATTTTCTTAAGTTAGTATTATTTTGATTTTTCTTGTTGGTTAAAATTTTAGTTAATTAGTTTTAGGTAAGCAATTAATTTTGAGTGTTTGGATAAGATTAATTTGTTCTAATTTTTATACTTAGTAAAATTTTGGATCAATTCCCTGTGGGATCGATACTCTGCTTGCTTATATACTATCTATGCACTATGTATACTTGCGTAGTAAGATTTTAACTAACAAGTTTTTGGTACTGTTGCCAGGGAATTGTTTTCGAAATTTTTATTAATACTAATACCAAGCAATTTAGTCTTACTTCAATTTTTATTTTTCTTGTTTTAATATTAGATTTTGCTTGTTTATAGATATCTTTGGTCATTATCTGCAAAGAAGAAACAACTTGAATCTTGTTCCTTTTGATCCTGAGATAGAAAGAACTTTCAGAAGACATCGAAGGGAGAATTTACAAGTTATAGTTTTAAATCAAACAATGGCTGAGGATAACAATAATAATGGCAATAATGCCATTAATATGGTTTTCGAAGCAAATAGAGCACTGAGAGATTATGTTGTTCCTCTTTTGCAAGGTTTGTACCAAAGCATTAGGAGACCTTCTATCAATGCAAATAATTTTGAAATTAAACTAGCTTACATTCAGATGATTCAGTCTTCAGTCCAATTTGGTGGGTTGCCAAATGATGATCCTAATTCTCATTTGGTAAATCTCTTGGAGATTTGCGATACCTTTAAATACAATGGAATAACTGATGATGCTATTAGATTAAGATTGTTTCCGTTTTCTCTGAGGGATAAAGCAAAAAGCTGGCTTAATTCACTGCTCAATGGGTCATCAGTACATGGGAGGACTTGGCTCATAAGTTTCTCGCAAAGTTCTTCCCGCTTGCAAAGACTGCAAAAATGAGAAATGATATCACCTCATTCATACAATTTGATGGTGAGTCCTTGTATGAAGCTTGGGAGAGGTTTAAAGAAATACTAAGAAAATGTCCAAATCATGGGACTCTTGATTGTTTGCAAGTTCAGACATTCTACAATGGGCTGGTTGTGTAAATTAAAACCATAATTGATGCTGCTATTGGAGGGGCATTGATGAGTAAGACTGCTGCAGATGCTTATAATTTGTTGGAAAAGATGGCTTCAAATAATTATCAATGGCCTTCAAAAAGGTCGGGTTCGAGAAAAGCTGTTGAGCCTATAAGATTGATACAATTGGCAACTTAGCTACGCAAGTGGCTGCATCGTCCAAGAAATTTGACACATTAGGAGTCATGCAGTTCAAAATTCATTTGTAGTTGGTGAGATGTATGGGGATGGCCATTCAAATGGTCAATGTCCATATAATTTTGAATCAGTCTAGTTTGTGGGGAACTTCAATAGACAACAGAACAACCCATATTCTAATACTTATAATCTTGGTTGGAGAAACCATCCCAATTTTTCATGGAATAACAATACATGCCCTTCCAATCCAAAACCCAACATGCCTCCTGGTTTTCAACAACAAGTTAGACCATCAGTTCCTGAAAAGAAGTCCCAAGTGGAAGAACTTCTCTTGATATATATGTCCAAGACTGATGCGTTAATTCAAAGCTATGGAGCCTCCTTGAGAAACCTTGAGACCCAAGTGGGACAGCTTGCAAACTCCATCAACAGTAGACCCCAAGGTGCCTTACCAAGTGATACACAAGTCAATCCCAAAAGTAAGGAACATTGTAATGCGGTTACACTTAGGAGTGGAAAAGAAGTTGGAGGGTGAATGAAAAATCAATTGAATCTTCAAAGAAGCATATAGATGATGACAAGGCAATTGTTGAGAAAGAAGTTGAACTGGAAAAGATAGATAATGGGTAAGCTAAAAATCAAGGGAATTTTGAAGCAAATTATCCTCCACCACCGTTCCCACAAAGGTTGAAAAAGCAAAAGCTTGATAAATAGTTTGAGAAATTCCTCAATGTCTTCAAGAAGCTCCACATAAACATCCCTTTTGTTGAAGCTTTGGAAAACATGCCAAGTTATGTTAATTTCTTGAAAGACATCTTAACTAAGAAGAGGAAACTGCAAGAATTTGAACTAGTGGCACTTACTAAGGAGTGCAACACAATAATTCAAAACAAGCTTCCACCAAAACTTAAGGATCTAGGGAGCTTTTCTATCCCTTGTACTATTGGTAGATTTAAATTTAATAAAGCTTTATGTGATTTGGGTGTAGGTGTTTCAATCATGCCTTTGTCAATTGTTGAGAAACTTGGACTTAATAAGATACAACCTACCACAGTTTCTTTGCAATTAGCATATGAACAATTAGGTACCCTGTTGGGATTATTAAGGACGTATTGGTTAAAGTTGGGCGTCTATATATTTTGGTGGACTTCATTGTGCTTGAGATGGAAGAAGATCTGAAAATTCCTTTAATCTTGGAACGATCATTCCTAGCTATTGCAGGCACAATCATTGATGTGAGGGAAGGCAAGATAACTTTTAAAGTTGGAGAAGAGGTAGTTGAGTTTCATATTTTCAATGCAAATAGACATCTTAGCTCTACAAATTGTTGCTATAGAGTGAAGTTAATTGATGAAGAAAAAGGTGAACTTATTTCTCCACCAACAATTGAGCAAGCACCAATCTTTGAGTTTAAGCCACCACCTCCGCTTATGAGACCCAAGCAGTCAGCAATGGAGCATCCTCCACCACCATCTAATTGTCCTTTCGAGATTGGACAACAAGTAATGATGCTTTCTAGATCATACTTCAAGCTTTTTCCATGGAAACACAAAGAAAGATGGTGAGGTCCTTTCAGAGTAGTAAAGGCTTATCCTTGTGAAATAATTGAGATTTATAGTGAGGATACGGGAACAATCATGGTTAATGGGATGAGCCTCAGACCATATTCTAAGAATGAAGAACTGAAAAAGGGGGTGCTTTAGTCAAGCTAGTGACTATAAACGAGCGCTTCTTAGGAGGCAACCCAAGCTCCTTAACCTTACTAATTTTCATCTTTTATTTAAGTTTTGTTAGTATTAATTTAATTCTTGTGATCTAATTCTTTTCTATGTTCCCTTTTGCAAGTAATTGGTAAAAAAAATAAAAAAAATTTTAAAAAATAACAAAATTCAAAAAAAAAAAGTCAGTGCCACAGCTCTCAAAATGAGAGCCACGACCTTGAAGAGAAAGAAAAAAACAAAGTGCTGAAACAGAACAGTTTAGCACCGCGGCGCTCAACCTTCAGTGTCGCGGTGCTAGTCAAGATAAGATACAGAATAATTCAGCGTCGTGGCGCTGGTAAGGACTTTTTTTTTTGTTTTGTTTGTTTTAAATATCTTTTTCTATTCTTCTTCTTCCCTCCACATTCTCTAGCTTCTTGAGAGCCGCGGCGCTAAAACTCGGAGCATAACGCTTCGGGTGAAAAAAAATTTACGCGTCGCGGCCCTTGAAAACTTTTCTTTTTTTTTTCTTCAGCCACCATCCCCACTCCCATTCTTCCTCCTCCTGCCAATCTCTTGCCTTCCTCTGTTTTCACTTTTTCACTCCAACTTTATGCATATTCTTTCTACTTGGATTTTTTTTATTTTTCCTTTGAAATCTTGCACTCCTAAGGTAAGTACTCCCCCAAACATTGGGCTATCACTTACTTTGTGTAGAGAGAGGATGAGGTTGGTGTTCATAGTAAATTTTATAATCTTTGCTACTTGAATGATTCCATTGTGCATGTTTGTTAATGGGTTTTTCATACTTCCTCATGATTAATGCTTAGAATGTAGAAAATTTTTATGATTAATGCTAATTTCCTGGTACCCATATAATGAATTCATGGACCTTTTGTCTACTACAAATATAATTGATAAAGGCTTTGTTGATGGCAGTAGATAATGGGTTTGTTTAATTTTGGATGCTTGGTTGAGCAAGTATAAATAAATCCTGGAATTGTTGGTGCAACAACATGCAATAATTGATCATTTTGATGAGTGCATCAATCATTTAGACTATTGCATATTGAAAATTATGATTATGAGAATGTTATTTGAATGTTGTGAGGAATAAAGAATTTATGTTGCATCTTAAGGAGTGGGATGGACATGTCGACTTTTCCTTCATTGCCTACGGATTCTGACTCTGAGGATGATTTTGATGGTGACGAGGTGGAAGACTTGTAGACTACAACTTTGGAGTTAGGGGAGTATTCTTGTTCTTTTTCTTTTATTTTCTTTTATCACATTGAAGACAATGTTCATTCCAAGTTTGGGGGAGTGGTTTAGAATTTTGCTAGTTTATTTTTTTAGTTAACTTTATTTTAAGATATGTATTGCATATTTATTTATGTTTTGTGTGCTTTATTTTGTTTCAAAAAAAATTTTGAGATAATTGCACCTCATTCATGATTGTCCCAATCCTAGGATGATATTCTAATTATCTTTTGATTCTTAACTTTTGGGAAGCATATAGTTATGATTTAATTTTATGTGATATTCTTGTGTTAGCTTTGTTTTAGAATGTGACTTTCAATAATTTGGGCACTATATTCTTTTACTTAGAATTTTTGTGTGATTTAAAGAAATTTTATGTTGATGAAAAAGTATAGTGAAGTCAAGAATTCTAGAATTTGTTTGATTCTTTCTCAAGGTGAAATCTTAGATAACACTTAGGTTAGGAAGTGATTTAGGCCATCTTTGGATCGTTTGAGCCTTTTTACGCCTACCTTGTTATATTTATCCTTAGTCACCCTTTTTTAGCCTAATTTACCTTTTCTTTGTAATTACACAATTATGTTAGCCTTGGCCTTTCTATTTAAATCTAGCAATTTGAACCTTTCACCCTCTAAGTATTTTAATCTTTCTAAGGAATGGTTTGAGCTTAAAGATAAATTGAGGGAGAAAAGTGAAAAAAAACAAGAAAAGAAAAAAAAAAGGTGATGGTTGTTAGCAAAAATTACCCCTTGTTTATAATTGTTAAAAATAAGTTTAGGGGTTGAAAAAAAAAAGAAAAGAAATAAAGTATGTTGTACAAAGGAAAGTTAACTCCAAGTTTGGGGGTGCTATTAAAAACAATTGAGCTCTTCATATGTCCTAGATTGATTAAGTGCTTAGGGTGAATTTGAGCCTAAATATATCTTTTATCATACCTAGACCCTAGCCTTACATTATGAGTTTAATAAAGACCTATTGATCTTTAAATAAGTGTTAGTCTACATTAACGGAGAGAGAGATGAAAAGCAAACCTATGAAATTCTAGCACTTAGCTAAATATTGCTTTGGCATAATCTTATCTGGATTGTATGATATTCTTTGTAAAAAGATCATTCAAACACACATAAATATTGTGAAATCCATTTGATAATGAACTTGCAGTTGAATTGAGCATGAATTTAATGATTATCTATGTTTGACCTTAAGTTAAAATTGTGGGATAATTTTAGAAAAAAAAAATAGGGGAATTTATGCTTTGGTGATTTGCATCTCTAGCTAGTTGTTTTGTTTTTAGTTCTTCCCTTTTGCTTGGGGACAAGCAAAGATTCAAGTTTGGGGGTATTTGATGAGTGCATCAAATACATATATTTAGCAGGAGATTAAATACTTAATAATTAGTCTAAATTAGACTAGATTTAAGATCAAATTTAGGCATTTTTATTTATTTTATTGGTTTAGTTTAATTTATGTTTAAATGTTTATTTTAAGTTAATAATGTTGGTTTTATGTTATTTATATTTATTTTTATGTTTTTGTAGAAGTAGGATCAAAAATAATTTCAATTGGTGAAAAAAGGTGCATAATGGACTGGTGCTCTATTCGCATATGTTTCGGTTTTTCAAGTATATCTCCCATTTCAGAAGTCCAAATGACATGATTTTTAGACCATTAAAAAGCTAAGAGGCAAGGCTACAATTTTTATGTTTATCACTTTGGCCAATTTGTTGGTCCCAATTAAATGTGCTAGAAGGGTTGTGAATAGCACAATTTGGCTCTTTCAAAAATAGTCTTTAAGTGTAGACAAATGCAAGATAAAAGAAAGAATGAAAATAAAACAAAAACAGAGTAAACAAGACAGCGAAATTTAGAGTGGTTCGGTCCAAGACCTACATCCACTACCTTAATTATCCAACCAAGGATTTTCTAACTCAGTCTACTAGAAACGGTGAAATTCACAAGCTTTGACCAAGCTTTACAATGGCTTTTTTACCAGGCTCAGCCAAAACCTTTTACACTAGTTTTTCCCAGGCTCAACTATAACCCAATACCTAACTTTTCAAGGCTAAGTTAGAACCTTAACACATTCAAGCAAACCTAGCTTGAAACAATCACTTAAAGTGACTCCCTCACTCTAAGAATACAAGAAGAGAAGTAAAAGAAAGTACCTATGATCACAGGTTGATCTAAATGGTACAAGCTTGACTGTAGAATACAAATACAAAGGATAGGAGTTTAAGTGCAGAAAGGTGAAGAGAAGATTTTCTGGTTTTTCAGCACTTAATGACTCAAATCTCTTCTAAAACTTCCAAAAACTGATTTCTAAACGTTGGAAGACCCTTTACACATACAAAAACAGCTCTGATGGCAGTTTGGTAGTTTATGGTTGTTGAAAACAGTTGAGAATTGGTTCTAGCCGCTAATCTGTCTTTTAGTGCTCTGGTTCAAATTGCAGACAGAGAACTCTTAGTCGACTAACTTTCTTCTTGGTCGACTAAGTTGGTTCTGTCTTCTGGTCGTAGAATCTAGCAAAGAGCATTTACTGCACTAACTAATTTCTTGGTCGACTAAGTTGGTTCTATCTTGAAGTTCAGATTTTGGCAATAGCTTCTTCGTCGACTAACTCTCATCTTAGTCAACTAAATCGGTTTTGTTTCTCAATATTCTTTAGCCCGTCATTTCTCCAATTTGAATTTTGGCCAACCAACATTCTTCATTATTCAACTAAAGAGCTTCCTTCTTGTTGATCAATCATGTCTCCTTATTCTCACAATTTTTGACATATACTTTTGAAGAATAGATTTATTATTTTTATACATTATCTGTCCTGCACATTTAGGATAGAACCAACTTAGTCACAAATGAAATGAGAATGTTTTATTATCATCAAAAACTAATGGAGCCAACAATCTCCCTGTTTTTGATGATGATAAAATATTCCTTGATTAACAGCACAATGTCCTTCAATTCTTTTTAATTTCTGTAGATTATAAGGATTGCTCCCCCTAAGTGAGTGCTTATTTTGCTTATTCATTCCAGCAGATTTTATTCATGTTGTGTAGAGATTGATACCATACATCCAGAGTATATATGTGCAAAAATATAAGATGATTTACAACAAATGAATGTTGACAGATTTTCATCCAAATTTTGCAGAGTCTGTCAACAGCTTATTGTTATAAGATTTTGTCTATATCATTCATTATTCAACTAATATACTATACACAGCATCCATATCCATTCACAGACATAATTTATAATAAAAATCAGTAATCAGCATACAATCCTATCATCAATGCAGTATCAGATTTTTATCAATAGTCAAAATACTATAAACATATCAACAAAATATCATAAACATATCAGCATCCATTTTTCACACAAACATATAAGCAACAAAATTAAATTCAAGTGTTCAAATGCCATCATGGCACAAACAGCAGGAAAACAAAAAATAATAGCTGATATTCCTAAATTGCCCTTGGTTCATTTCTGCTTCCTTTCTTTCCTAAATTCCTGGTACCTCCACCCTAATATTTTTTTTAATTAATTTCTTGGTTCCTTCTCCCCCTAAGGTTCTGCCATACTTCTCCCCCTTTTTGTCATCATCAAGTTCTAAGCATCATCTAAGGAAGATGAGGGAGATGACTCATCAGTGCCATATTGGACATCTAAGGGTTAAGGAGAGGATACTAGAGGTAATTCTTGGGAAAGGGGATCAGGTAAGGGTGTGTCAGACACTTCAAGTGGTTCCTGTGGAGAAAAAGCTGTTACTGGCTTGGATTTTTCTGCCAATCTTGAGGACTTTTTGCTCTTGAAGAATGCTGTTTTTGTTGCCATTGTTTTCTTTCCTTTGGCAGGTGGTTTTGTCTTTGTCCGTGATGCTGTAGTGACTTTTTCTTTCCCTTTTCTAGATTTTGCTTTCACTCTAAGGGCTGGTGCAAATGTATCTTGTTGAGCTTCTACCTTAGCAGCTTCCCTTTCAGCCTGTTCTTCCCTAACCATTTGGTGGAAGACATCCATAATGGATACCTCTTCTGAATTTGGAGGGGAGGGCTACTGTTTCTCAGGTTCTGAAGAAGCATTCTCATCCTGTGAACCAAGCACTTTTGTTCCTTGTTCTGATTTATCCTTGCTCTAGGGTTCAAGTGAGGGGGCCTTAGCTGGTTGATCAACCCCAGGGTGAGAGTCCTCTATCTGAAGGACAGGGTTGGCAGTTCTGTAAGTGGATCCTTCAACTTGAACACCATGACTGGCACCATGAGGAGCAGAACCTTCTGCTTGCAAAGTTGAACCCTCAACACCTTGTTGTGTTGATGCAATACTTTGTGTTTTAGAGGAATCTACAACAGCAGGTTCTGATGGCATTTTTTCTTTTCCTTTTAGTTCATTTTCTAGTTCAGCAATTTTCTCTTCAATTTTCTACAATCTACCTCCTTGCTCAGTGAGTTTCCCATCAATTCTCATAAGGAGATTGAAAATTATCTCATTCGAGAATTGGGATTGTACTCCCTTTGGTTAAGCAGGTAGGGTCGATTCTTTTCCTAGACCAGCCTTGGGGGTTTTAATAAAGCTTTCTCCGTCAAGTTTATACCCCATTTTGGACAAACTACCAAAGTAAATGGCTTGGTCTCTAGTCTTTACCATGTCCAGTTCATATCTTTTAGCCCAAACTCCCTTTTTTTGCACTAAGGATGTGATAACATTTCCATAAGGCAGATTAATTTTCTCAAGCTTGCATGTTCCTCTCATATTTTCAATCATGAATCTACCTAGATTCAGAGCAACCCCATTAAAAGCATGTTCCATTAGCCAAAGATCCTAAAAGCTTATGTAGCTTAAACTCACACTTTTCCCATGGATATTTGCTGCAACAAAGTAGTGTAGAATTCTTATCTAGGGACTGGTTATCAAACTAGCATTGCTCTTTGATGAGTACTTCTCCTTTCTCCCAATAATGATTTCCCACAAAAAGGATGGGACAAATTTCTCTGGGAATTCGAACTCTCCCTCCTCACATTCAACTTTTAGCAAATTACCAAGATCATCAGCAATAACCATAAATTCTTTACCATTCAAAAATACATTTAGTCCATTTTCAATGAAGTCATCAGAATCATCTAATTCTTCTTCTCCTAATGCTATACTAGCATAAAATTCTTTCACCAGGCTGGCACTGTAAGATCTATTCTTAAATGTGCTATACTTCCTTAATTTCAATTCATCAAAATATTCTAATAGACTAGTCTGAATTTCTGAATTTTCACCAAAACTTTCCCAGTCAATGAACTTCTCGCAAGTGATAGGAGCATTCTCTATTTTTCTAAACCTTTCTTCATGCATTTTATTTCTAAATTTGGAAGAAGAGGTAGTACCTTTCTTGGGCATTGTATCATTGTCCTTTTTCTTCTTTTTTTATGTATGTTTCTTTTCTTTCTGTAATCTTTTTTATTTTTTAGCCATTGAAGTAGGCCTAAGTTTTGGTTTCTTTTTCTGCAATTCTACTTCTAACCTTTCTTCTAGTGGCCTTTTTCCTTTCTTCTTTTCAATAATTTCTTTGCTATGAGATGTTTTTGCCATTTCAATTTGAGAGATTTCTGATAAAGGTTTTGGGGTTCTAAGTGGTAAGGGTTTTAGTTGTATGAGAGTCGGTTTCGGAGGAGAAAATGTAGAAAAGATGGGTTTCAGTTTTCAGATGATCGATTTTCAAGGGAGAGAGAAATTGTCAGCAATTTTAATTTCCTCTTAGAAACTGTTCGCCTCCCCCTTAAATATAGCCTCATTTCATTTGCTTAAAAAATTCAAAAATTCCCTCTAAATTAATTTTTAGCTTGAACGGCATTTCTTCTTTATTTTTGTTTCCTGGTAGGTAGTTTCTTCCTATTATTTTATTCCTCCTACCCTTATTTTAACTGAGTCTTATTATTTAATGCTACCAAAACACTCTTAGTTTACTAAGATTCACCTTAGTCGACTAAATGAATTTTGCTTTGTGTGCATGAACCAAAAATTTTCTCATAACTCCTGCAGATTAATCATTCCTAAATTCCTTCTAATTTCACAAAATCTATCTTCATTTAGAGGTTTGGTAAAAATATATGCTATTTAATGCAAAGAATTCACAAATTCAATCTTAATATCACCTTTCACTACATGGTCTGTAACACCCCATGACCTCGTTTAGCAGTCAACAAAACCCTATCGACAAGACGAATGGTCACTTGATGTAAATTTAAGTGTCAAAGAGCGGTTATGGGTGAGAAAAATATTTTAAAATAAAATATTATTTATGAATAAAATAATATTAAAATATTAATATTTTATTAATTTAAGGAATCAGTTTGAAGAAGGATTATATGATCAATTTAAGTGGGCGAGAAGAACAACGAATAAATTTTGGAGATAAATGACGTAAGTGAGACCCTCATGTTTTATTAAATCGAGTTAGCGCGGGTAAATAAATATTTAAATATTATGGTGATACCGCGTTGAAATGTAATTTTGATATTTTGGTTGTATAAGTGTAAAGGAGGAAAGATATAAGAAAATTGGAATTTTTAAACATGTTGGAATGACCAAATTTTTAAATATGAAAGTTAGAGGGTTGTGTAGTAAATAAAATGAAGTTGAGGATTTACATGTAAATTTTAATATTTTGAGGGAATAAAATAAATAATAAAATAATAAAGAAATAAAAAGAATTGAGAGGTGGCGGATGGGAATGAAGAAAAGACAAGTCAAGTGAGAAGTAAAATGAGATAAGGATGAGAGAAGAAAAGACAAGCAAATAAAAAAAAATGTGTGGTAAAGGTGATGAATTGGGCAGCCGCCCATGTGGGGAAAGAATAGGAGACAAATTTTGTTTAAGTTAAAGATGGTAGGGGCCAGCCAATAAAGGAAAAAGGGAAATAAAAAAAGGGGACATGACAAGCAACAAAATGCAGCCACATCATGTACAATTTTTTTTTTATTTCTTGCCACCAGTTTTTTTTATAGAGACAAAACAAGAGAGAGAGAGAGAGAGCTTGTTTATGGGTACCGACAAAGGGACATAGAGAAGGGAAAGAAAAGATGTAAGGAGAGAGTCGGCTTTTCCCCCCAAATTTGAAACACATAAAAAGAAAAATTTAATTGTCTCTTTGTTTCCTTGCTTCAGCCGAGCATGAGGCAAAGAAAAAATGAGAGAAAGAGCTGGTACCACTAGCTGGTGATGGAAAAATAAAGGAGTGGTGTTGCCAATGCTTGAGAGAGAAAACAAGGGCTGGTACTGTTGGGTTTGTGAGAGAATAAACAAAGGTTTGTGCTGCCAGATTGTGAAGGACAAAGGGAACTTTGTGCTGTCGATTTTTTAGGGAGGTAAGATAGGCTATGAAGCTAATTTTGAGAGAAAGATAGGGCTAGAAAAGAGAGGTTGTGTGCTACCACTTAAAGGAGTAAAAAGAGGAGAGTTTTGTTGTAAATTTTAAGGGGAAAAGAAAGCTAAGTTTGCTGCTGGATTTTGAGGAAAGAAAAGAGAGGAAGCTGAGTTTTTGGGTGCTGCCAGCGGTGTGAGAGAGAGAGGAAGGAAGTGTAACCGGTTGGTGAGTGAAAGAAGGGAGAAGGAAGGAAAAGAAAAAGAAGCAGAAAGAGAGAGAGAAAGAAACGGGAAAGAAAGGAGAAAGAAAGGTAAAAATATAATAATATATAATAAATAAATA
>NC_030852.1:8059669-8068422 GCF_000208745.1 Theobroma cacao
GGGTGCAAATTTTAAAAATTTTCGTATATATATATATACGTTGACTTATTTTAAACGCGAAAATTATAGATAGCATGTGCTGGTAGCAATCTTAGGAAATTGGTGGTTGCAAATTACGTTTAGAAATCGTTTTGAATATATATATTTATAAATTATATGTAAAGTGAGTTTAGAAAAACGGGAAACAAGCCCTTCGCACTGTTTTGCCTCAAAATCTGTGCCTTATATTTGTGCAGTGTGCATTCATGGTTATATTGCTTATTCACCATGCAAATTATTGTTTTGAAATTCATGCATAAATTCATTTTGAGAAAATGATAGATTTTATCATAGCCTATGTTGAATGCTTTGGAAATAATTTTGAAACGAGATTTCAAGGATATGAAGTGATTTTTAAAATGGTTTTATAAACTGAGAGATTCGAGAGTAGGCAGACTGTCACTTTGGTTAAGTGTGACCCTCGTGCACGAGTGAGCTCTAGCTAGAGGACTTTTGGGTCACCGATGGGCTGTTAAGCGTGGTAGGGACCATGGCTTGTGATATATGTATGCGTGGCTAGGCCACCAGATGATTACTCGATTACGACCGCTTGATTCTCTGATGTCGGCCAACATCATGAGACTGCCATGGCATGTGGGATCCGGTGGAGCAAGGCTCTAGGATGTTATTACGTGGTAGCGGGACCATGAATTTTATTTGGTTTCCTACTAGAGACAAAAATCTCCTTGGGTTTTCAAACTTATATCTCTTTGCATGGTGAAAACAAAATTATACGATTTTTCGCAGCTCCCTTATTTTTATGGTGAAATGAATTTTTAACTCCTCGAGTACAAGGTGACTTGTGAGTTACGTATAAATTTGATTAACATTCGAGTTCATGGGAGCTTGCCCGAATTTATTGATTTGATTGGAGTAAAATGTCAATTGATTACAATGATGAAAATCTTTTATGTAAAATTGTTTTAAATCAATATTTCAAATGATTGACTTGAATAAGGTGATGGATCTGTTTTTGAGTGAAAATTTTTATCTACCTTGGTTGATTTATTACTTGAACATTTATAATGCATAAGAAATTCTCAGTGTTTCATATAAGGCACAAACCCCCTTTTGACATATATTGTTTTTATAATCTTACATTTTTATATTCAATTGATCTGCTGGTTGCTTGTTTCCCATTTATCCCCTACTCACGGAACCAATGATCACTGAGTCTGTGAGACTCACACCCCTCTTTTTCCCCTTTTGCAGACAAGGATCGGCCTAACATGTAATCATCGACGTGTATGGTACACCGCAAATAGGTAAAGGCATTTCATAACATTTTATCCTGAGTCGCTCCGCTGTTAGAGGTCAAGTCGTAGCACTTTATTTATTAAGTTGTAAACGGATATTGATTTTATTATAAGTAAATAATTGAAGAATGTGAATTTCGATGTATATACTTGTGATTAAATGGTTTAAAACTTAAATCGATTATTATGTTTATGGTTTAAATCATGGTATGAGAGTATATTGTTTTTAGTATCAATATGGAATGGGATCGTATATAGTGAACTAACGGGCATTTTGAGTAAGGCTTGTTCAGGACTTGGCGAGTTTTACCCGGAGGTCTTGAATACTGGTAGCAACCGAGGAGGGGTCGTTACAAAGGTGGTATCAGAGCCCTAGGTTTAGTCGAGTCCTAGGGATTCTTGTGGCAGTCAGTGGAGTTGTCAGAGTTAATGTAGAGTCTTGTTTATGGTTTGTGACTGAAGCACAAGTCATAGACAGGAGGCTATATAAACTCTTATTCCTAGTAACCTACCCTTTTTACTCTCATCATGTAAAAAATTCATAAGTGGTGACGTTGTCCGGATTTGAGATGCCACCCAAGACACAAACTGCTGTTGGAAAGATTTTAAGCAAATATTTCTAATGAAAGGTTGATGTGATGATATACCCCTCTAACTAAGGGTGGAGGAAAGTGGAGCTGGACTAATAGGTCCGTAATAATTCATTCATTTGGTGGAGTTAAAATTTGAGCCATGATTGTCAATGGGAAGAAATTTGATGACTATGGGTGGTATTTGAGGTTAATATAAAAGAGAACATACGATAATGGTAATAAAAAGCATATTTTGACTAGAATAAATAGTGATTGTTGAGATTCATTTGAGGTTTATAAATCTAAGTATTAAGGGAGGTGTAAATTGATACCCACATACACGGAGGTAAGTGCATTATGTTAATTGAGCTTGTTATATCATATATAAATGGTGTTGAGCTTTTAAAATATTTTATATGCTAACGTGTGTTGAATATGTGTATTGTAGCTTAGACGGAGCTGGTTTTGATTTCAATTAAGTGATTGTGAGATCACAAGAATTGATTTGACCTATTATAGGTTATACTTATAAGTACATGAATTAGCTTAAGGGTAAAAATCAATGATTATTATAATTGATGTGTGATCGTGAAGTAAAAGGTTAGTAAGCAAATATGTTAAAGGAATTGTGGACGTTAGAATGGGTGAATCACTATACATGGTAATATGAAATTAAAAATTTATTATACCATATGGAAAGGATGTCTTTAAGTGAGACCTGTTTGATTGACCACAATGCTAATGGTTCAACGTTAGAGCACTAAGAATATCCCATGTTTCGATCACATGAGCAAATTGTATGAAAATAAATTTATAAGTTGCATTCGTGACATTGACCTTGATACTGAACATTATTATGTGGAGGTTTAAATGAGTTGGGAATATTATGTGAACCAAAAGGTTTCTTCATGGATTTAGATATCGTTGCATGCAAGTAAAAAAAAAAAGGAAATTGGAAAGTTACTAAGATGTAAAGAGACGTTAATACGAAATAAGGAATTTGTGAAGGAATTTGAGGTTGGCATAACAACAGAACGAATTTACCGTACCGTTAAGAAGATTTGCAATTAAGATATAGTTGAAGCAAAAGAGGTTGGTAATAAGACAAGGTTAATTATGTGGCGTATGAGAAATCTAAGGATACAAATTGAGGTATGAATAAATGAGAATACATTAAAATATCTCAGAGAATAAGTGCATGCTTTTGAACTGAATGTGTTTGAAGGATTAATGAGTAAATAAGTAACTAAGTGTTCGACAATGTATAAGAGTTTTGAAATGAATAGATTGAATTACAAGTGTTAGGAATAATGGCTAGTAGTACTTTAAAACATTTTATATACATGATAAGGAAATGTGGAACTTGGAATTGTTAGGGAGCTTATTGGTGAAAGCAAATGTTATGAGGTCACTCGATGTAAGTTTGAAAATGGATATTGGCAATGATATTAAGAGGTACTTAAGTAGAATCCTATTTCAAGTTTTGTAATTACCAGCATTGACTGTGTAGATGCTAAAAGGAAAATAATGGCGTATTGGTGTAAAGGAATAGTATAAGATGATTGAAGGCAATCCTGATAATGAAGCTGGTTAATGAGAATTCCCTAAGGTGGAAATTAGAATTAAAAAAAAAGCTGCAAGTGTACACGACTTCGACGAATCTAAATCTTAAGTGATTAACTAATATTAAAATGAAAAAGGACATATATGATGGAAGTATAAAAGGTAAATGAGAAACAAGGATGACTTTTAGGAATTGCGATATTACATGAGATGTAATCATCCAGTAAAGATGAACCTGAAGGGTTAATAAAATCGTAAAGCATACATGGATACCGGATTATAACTAGATGGAAATGATATATAGTGATTGAGATGTGGATTCATATGGATTATATTAGGGATAATGTATGCTAAAATGTAAGTTAAATGATAACTTACATGTCCAAAGAGTAATTTGGAAATTGATCACAATCTAGTGTTCGTGGATTAAATATGATCTTTGGAAATGAAATAGAAGAATTATTTAAGTGATTCGAGTTTTGAACACGGTATGTCTGATGAGTTGCATAAATGGCACAATGACAAGATATACCATTTGAAATGGCGCTATGTGGATATAAGAAGAATTCCAGAATAATAGTCAAAAATAGAATAATATGATCAAGATGTAGAAGTAAAGGAAGTGTTATTTCATGGTTATGCTAAACTTTCTATGTGGCGATAAAGCCACGAATGGAGAATAAATGGTGATAGTATTATAATGCAAGTATTTGGAGGGGTTGATTTAGAAGATGAAATTTAACTTTGTTAATAATGATGTCATGCTTTGAGACATGAAGGAATTGAACTAATGAAAAGAAATTGATGGTGAATGAAAGAACTACAATCAAAGTTAACGGTTGGCAAGTGAGTTGCCTCTTTACATGATGTAAATCTCATTGGCTTAACAATGAGGTTGAAGTGTGAATCTTAAGGCGTGCACATTACGAAAAAACTAAAATGAATTAAATTGCCTAGAAGCAAAGTAAATATGACGTATGTGGGAATAATTGAAGGCTTGAACCTCCCCAAATGTTGAAAATATGCACAGGAATGAAAATGGTGTGTTTATAGTGTTTTGAGTTATGTAGTGGTATATGGGACCAAGATGAATGAATGTCGAGAAGTTTAGCACGAAATGAAGTAAACATATAATGATTGGGCATATATAAGTAACGATGATTGTGATCAAAATTGACAGGATTGAGAAGGAAATGTCACAACCCTGTACTCCCCACGAGTCCGTAACAACCGCCACGACGTCCCAATAGACATTCATCGCTCGGAATGCCAACCGAAACCTCGCAAGGCTTTAATATCAGTTTTTGCACCTCCCCTGTGAGCAACAGTTGTTAAGTATCATGTTTTGAGAGATTATAAACTATTTCCAAATCAAAACAATAGAAAAATAATTTTTTTCTCACAGAGGCATTTTGGTCATTTTTCCTCAAAAATCTCGAAACCAGCTAAAAATGTAGTATGCGATGAAAACACATATTTCATAATCAAAAATAAGTTTAGATGTCTAAAACATTCATTTGAAATGAAATTATGACTATTTGAATATAATAAAAATATTCAATAAAATATTTTATTTTCTTATAAAATAATATTTATAGAGTTATCGGTAAATAATTTTTGTAGCGTAAAAGCTAAATAAATTCATACATACTGTAATACAGATAACCAAAGTATAAAATTTAATTTACAGTGACACGTGGGCCCACGAACGACCAAAAGTATCAAAAGAGGTAAACCTACAATTTTTGAGGATGCAAGTCCAACTGTAGCCCTCAACGAAATGAGCTATCTACTGACTATCCTGAGCCTGAAATGGGTGGAAATGAGGGTGGTGAGATTATATAATCCTAGTGAGTAAACAAATACCATCTAAAATATCTAAAGCTGAGTAAATGGAGACAGATAAAATAGTTTAACATATTGTAATTCATCACCTTTCAACTCATTTCAACCAAATAAAATCAATTCATATAAATCGAGTAATCAACATGGCTTATGAATTTTTTAAAACTTTGGCTCGTGCCAAAATCATTCTCATACTCAGTTATTAGGGATACCATGATCGAGGGCTAACCCAACCGAGTCCGCCAAGGTTGTTAAAAAGTTATGTACGCATAAATCATGTTTTTATTTTGAAAACATAGTCGTTCCTTGGCGTTGGCTGAGTTCACCCTCACGTGGTGGTTTGGCGTGAAGTGAACTCTAAAGTGTTAACCTCAGGAGTTGTCCAACTACGCCTCTTATACTGAGGTATGAATATAATAGGATTACCATGCCCCTCTAATAGGCTGGTCCATGAAACCCGTCCACTACAGCGACAAATTTATAACCCACCGATTTAATAAAATTTACGATAGCATGACATGGCAATTATTTTATTTCACAGCCTCTCAAGGAAACTTAACAGTTCATACATTTTCAACACATTTACCAAATCAACCATTCATGCCAATATTATCATAAGTCATTCAATTCAAACCATGATTTACAACACAGCAATTAGTCTCCAATTACTCCATTTTCAAAACCATCATTCAATTTCAAGACAATTTTATAAAATCATTTTCATTTAATCCCATTTTGCTTATAAAAAAATAAAGATTTACCATTTAAACTCATTTTCCATAAAATCACAAAATCGGATAAAACCACTTTAGATAATTAAGACGATAATAAGGTTACTCACAGTATCAGGAGTTTGAAATACTTCTATTCTCAGTCCTCTAATACAACGTCTTTACCCTTGTTAGAGGGCTCACCACCTATATACAATACACGACACATAATTCAATATACTATGTCATACCATTATAAATCTATTTCAAGCTCTTTACTAATGCATGAAATGGAATGCAAATTGTTCGGATTATCGTCTAAACACGATGTTCTACACAAATTCAATTGTGTACCTAAACAAAACGGTATTGGCCTAATTCGATCTATCACTCGATTAATTGGCCAATATGTCCAATTTAACTCCAAGTAATTTCATTTTTCTCCCAATACTCCAAATCATCAAACACAAATTAAATAACTTGAAATATGGCAAAAATCATCCTCACATTTTCTCTTGGGAATTTCAGCCATAGTGGGTGCATCAATACTATGATTTTTCCTACATGATTTTCTCACCGTAATTCATCATTTCCTAACAAATTCACTTGAAATAAAATCAAAATCATCATCCACACTCTACATGGAAAATTCGGCCAATGATGGGTGTGGGAGAAAATGAATTTTTCTTGCTTGATTTTCATGCTACACATCACTAACTAACTAAAAACACTAAGATACATTGAAATCTAACCAAATCAAGCATCAAAATCTCTCTCTAAGTGTTCGGCCAGCAAGGGATTCATCATGCTTTCATGTGATTCAACCATGGAAAATAAGAAAAAATGCTTAAGAAAGATAGATCTCAAGCTTAATTGAAAAAATCTTACCTTTTTTCACTTGTTTCCTTGAATTTTCACACTTTTCCCTTGATATTTTCCACCTAGGGTTTGTTCTTCCTTTTTCTTCCTTTGTTCTTACTTTGGCCGGCCATAATGAAGAGAAATGGGCTAATTTTGTGCTAATTTATAAGGAAAATAATAAATGGATGAGATTTTGACACATGTCACCATTCCATTGGTCCATGTGTCATACTGTCATGACCCGGAACCTCCCTCGGGCCCATGACAACTGTCGCGACATATCAGTTATAAACAATTACTCGAAATGCCAATTAAAACCCCGCAAGGCTTACATATCAGTTTCTTGCCTTTTGTGTGAGCAATCGTTTTTAAACATTTCGTTCTAAACAATTACCAGTCGTTTCCGGCTCAAGTAATTCAAAAGACAAAATTTATTTTTTAAAAGGATTTATAAACAAATATTACTATTCAAAATATTGATTAAAATATAGCATTTTTATATAAAACAATATTTATAGAAACACTTGTAAAAATCTTTTATAATGTGGAAGTAAAATAAATTCATACATACAATAATTTACAAAGTTATAATGTAAAATAATAATTACAATGACAAGTGGCCCCTAAATACACCAAGTGTTGGTGATAGTAACCTACTGTCTGTGAGATAGAGGGGTCAACTGGAATTCTCGATAAAATCGGGTATCTAAAAGCTACCACAAGCCTGAAATGTTTGGAAATGAGGTGGGTGAGATTTTGCAATCCCAATGAGTAAACAGACATTATCATAAATATCTAAAGGTGAGTAACATGGAGGCAAGTTGAAACAACAAATTACAAACCATTGCATAAGGTTTTCAATTTATTTCTTAAATCATAAAATATTTGTAATTTACCAAAACAGTTGTTAAGGCTTCTGACTTTTATTAAAAACAGGGCTCAAGCCAAAACTAATCCTCGGGGATACCTTGGCCAAGGCATCTAACCGAGTCCGCCAAGGTTGTTAAGATATTTACATGTGAAACACATTTTTATTTTTAAAACAAGTTGTTCCTTGACGTTGGTCGAGTTACACATTCACGTGGGGGTTCGAAGTGAAGTGAGCTCTAATACTACCCCGAGAATTACCCTCCTTGCCTCTACAATCGGAGTAATTATATAACCAGGTTTACCGTGCCCCTCTAATAGGCAATCCACGGAAACCTGTCACTGCAGTGACTAAACCCACCAATTTTAATAAAATTTCGACAGTATAACGTGGCTTTTATTTATTTACCCAGCCTGCATAGTAAAAGACAACTTACATAAATTCTCAATGCAATTATCAAATATAGCCACATATATACTCATATATCATAAGCCATTCATAGGAAAATATATGTTTCAAAATAAATGGCAGCCTCCAATTACTCAATTTCATAATCAACACAATATATTTTTATTTGTCACATTTATTTCTAAAACATCAAAAATCCCGTTTTAATCTCGTTTTCATTTCATAAAATACATAAAGAGCATTTAAAAATAAACACTAGATAATTTACAATAATAATAGGCTTACTCACAATTTGTACAGATGAAATACTTTCTAGGTGCCCCGATCATTGTTGGTCGAGTACGACTTCCTTGCCTTTACCGGAAGGGTCTCCTCCTAGACACATTACAAAATTTACCCAATTCACCACATTGATGCTAAATGACTATATAATTGACTTAAATCCTATAATAATGCATGGTTTGAAATGTAATAGCCTAAAACGGCTTAAACGCGGTATTAACCTATTTTTGGCACTTTACCCGATAAATTGCTAACGCGCTCCATTTTAGCTCTAAATCATCCCATTCTCTCTCCAACATTTCTAACCATTAAATATCAGCCAATAACCTTCTAAAAACAACAAAATCAG
>NC_030852.1:8068831-8073377 GCF_000208745.1 Theobroma cacao
CCTTTGAATTTTCTTGTTTCTCTTTGGTTTTTCTTTTTTTCTTCCTTTCCTCTCTATTTTCTCTCTTGTTCTCCCTTATGGCCGGCCATCACTTAAAATGGGGTTTAAATGGGCTGACTTTTCATTAAAATAATATTAAATCATTAAAAAGTGCCATGTGTCACTTTCCCATTGGCCCATTTTTAAAATTTCGTCTTTTAAACTTCAATTTTTCACCACTTAACATACCATAGTTGTTCATACCAAAAATAAATAAATCCTATGATTTTGACAAGTTTTGGGTGGTGAAAATTATGGTTTTTACCCCGAGATGACAAAATTACCGTTTTACCCCTATGTTCTGAAAATTGTCGGGATTGAAAATTTTCACTTCCTACTATTAAATTATACTCCAAATAGTTAATCCTGATAAAAAATTTAACTCCATGATCAAATTATTATCTTAGGTGATAAAATGACGATTTTTGCCCCTGAACATCAAAATTTTCAATTTTACCCCTAATGAACCCTCGAACTCTGAACAATCATTTTTAGTCATTCCTGGACTATAAAATATTAAATTTCATCCAACAATTCCTATTTGAACTAGTTCGAGGTTAAATCAACTTAAGTATACCGTTAGGTACGATACCGGGTTTCGTCTATTCTTAGGGACTTTCCTAGCGTAATAACATGCTACTCAGTATATGTATGTCATGACATGTGTTTATAAGGTAGGGTTTTACACATACTTAGCCATTAAGCAATCTCTCTCGACCACTTAAATTTTCTCAATTATCCATGATAATATTGGGTAAAATTTATGTGTTGAACAAGTGTTGGGTGGTGTAAAATTACAATTTTGCCTGGGTGGTAAAATGACTATTTTGCCCTTTATGCTAGAAAAAATGCCGAAATTAAAATTCTTCACTTCTCAAACTCAAATTATACTCCAAATGATCAATCTTAGTGAAAAATTTCATCCAACACTCACATCTTAACCTCGGGTAGCAAAATGACCATTTTGCCCCTAGGTCATGAAAATTCCAATTTAACTCCAAATCGGTCCTCGAACTCCGAATCACCATTTTAAGTCATTATGGGGTTTTAAAATTCTCAATTTCATCTTAAAATCTCTATTTGGCCTAGTTCGAGGCTTAATTCAACTTAATTGTACCGTTTGGTACATTATCGTCTTTTAACGATTTTCGAGGTATCCAAGTAAGCAAACATACATTCTTATGTAAGAATGGCATAATAGACGTATTGTAGAGCTGGGCTTGACAGGAAATATGTTAAAAAATTAATAATGGAGTTCAAGGCATACTTGGGATCATGGTGATAATAGAAGACAATTGTGAAGAGTATCGTGGTTTTGATTTCTAAGATGACAAGGGGCCTACGTAACGTGTTTTAGTTGAAACAAAAATAAATGAGGAGGATGATAATTCTATTTTATAGAATTATTTTACTCCAATTTTGTTATTAAATATTAGCTAAGTCCTCAATTTTCAATTGTTATTTTATTTATTTTTAGTAGTTTTTATAATTGGGGTACTTTAAGTTAGTTATTTTAATTTGATGTTTTTCTTGTTAATTTGGTTATTATTTATTGGTTTTTACTTCTTTTGTAAGATTAAAGGTGGTTGGGCTTAATTTTGGAAAGTAAGGTGTAGACAGACCCAAAATCTGCTTGCATATACTTCAGTATTTTGGCTATATTTCAAGTTACAGAACTCCAAATAATGCGATTCTTGGACCAGTGTAAAGCTAAGAGACAGAGATACAACTTTTATGCAGATCACTTTGCCCAGTTCTGCTTTGAATATAGAGAAATCGCGTCGGAAAATGACTAGACGTACTGTACTGGGAATGAAAATTTGTAAAGACTGATAATTGATTTTTGGGCCTTTCATTACACTTTTAAGCCCAATTAAACCCTAGGTCAGCTGAAGGAACTTTAGGTTAAGTCTATTAGTATAAATAGGATATGTTTAACAACATTAAAGAGAACCTTAGAGAGATTCAAGAAACTAGAAGTTGAGGTTGAACCTTGGAGATCAAGTCGGCAATAATTGTTTTGTGTTTTTCCTTTGCTTTTAAATTTCTTATTACTTTCAATGGTTGAATTTTATACAATGTTATTTTATTTTGCAATTATGAGTAGCTAAATTTCTTTTTCTAGGATTGCAATTGAACCACATGTAGTCTAAGTTTTTAATCTCTTTCTTACTTATTTTTAATGGGATTTGAATTGTTTATTCCAATTTGTTCTTAATGCTTTTAATTGCTTGGCCACCAATTAAATTGATCTAGGAACCTAAACAAACTTGGGAAAGGGAGTTTAGAGTAGACTAAAATCAGGATAGCATATGATCATATTAATTGATTTGCGTATAGGATAGGGATATACCTATAGGCCATATGTAGCCAGATTAGAGCCTAGGCTTAATGAGTCTGTTTTAATTTCAATTCACATAGGGATATAGTGTTTTGGTTAAAATAGATATTTTTATAAGATGAGTCGGGAGACCCTTATAAATAATTTAGGACTCTAGGTTAGCAATTCAACCCATTGAAATAAGTTAAGGAAGAGAGGTAAGATTTAGATGAAGTGTGAGGGATATTGTAATCCTAGGTTTGTTGATTTGATATTTTTTCAAGTTATTATTATTTTGATTTTCTTGTTGGTTTTAATTTTAGTTAATTAGTTTTAGTTAATTAATAAATTTTGATTGTTTGGATAAGTGTTTTAATTTTAGTACTTAGTAAGGTTTTAAATCAATTACCTATGGGATCGATACTCTGCTTGCCAATATACTATCTATTCGATACGTATACTTACGTAGTAGGATTTTAACTGACAATGGATAGATTAAAATCCTTATGAAGAAGGAAGTGAAGTACAATTGTAAAGTGACATGAGTAACCTGATGCTGACGTGAATTCGAGGACGAATTCTAATTAAGTGAGGGAGATTGTAACACCCCATGACCTCGTTTAGCAGTCAACAAGACCTTATCGATAAGACGAAGGGTCACTTGATGTAAATTTAAGTGTCAAAGAACGGTTATGGGTGAAAAAAATATTTTAAAATAAAATATTATTTTATGAATAAAATAATATTAAAATATTAATATTTTATTAATTTAGGGAATCAGTCTGAAGAAGGATTATATGATCAATTTAAGTGGGGGAGAAGAAGAACGAATGAATTTTGGAGATAAATGATGTAAGTGAGACCCGCGTGTTTTATTAAATCGAGTTAGCTCGGGTAAATAAATATTTAAATATTATGGTGATACCGCGTTGAAATGCAACTTTGATATTTTGGTTGTATATGTGTAAAGGAGGAAAGATAGAAGGAAATTGAAATTTTTAAACATATCGAAATGACCAAATTTTTAAATAAGAAAGTTGGAAGGTTGTGTAGTAAATAAAATGAAGTTGAGGATTAACATGTAAATTTTAATATTTGGAGGGAATAAAATAAATAATAAAATAACAAAGAAATAAAAAGAATTGAGAGGTGGCAGATGGGAATGAAGAAAAGACAAGTCAAGTGAGAAGTAAAATGAGATAAGGATGAAAGAAGAAAAGACAAGCAAAGAAAAAAAAATGTGTGGTAAAAGGTGATGAATTAGGCAGCAGCCCATGTGGGGAAAAAATAGGAGACAAATTTTGTTTAAGTTAAAGATGGTAGGGGCCAGCCAATAAAGGAAGAAGGGAAATAAAAAAAGGGGACATGACAAGCATCAAAATGCAGCCACATCATGTACAATTTTATTTGTGTTTTTTTTCTATTTCTTGCCACCAGTTTTTTTTATAAAGACAAAACGGGAGAGAGAGAGAGAGAGAGAGAGCTTGTTTATGGGTGCGGACAAAGGGACATAGAGAAGGGAAAGAAAAGATGTAACGAGAGAGTCGGCTTTTCCCTCTAAATTTGTAGCACATAAAAAGAAAAATTTAATTGTCTTTTTGTTTCCTTGCTTCAGCCGAGCATGAGGTAAAGAAAAAGGGAGAGAAAGAGCTGGTACCTCCAGCTGGTGAGGGAAAAAAAAAGGAGTGGTGCTGCTAATGCTTGAGGGAGAAAACAAGGGCTGGTGCTATTGGGTTTGCGAGAGAATAAACAAAGGTTTGTGTTGTCGGATTGTGAAGGACAAAGGGAGGTTTGTGCTATCGATTTTTGAGGGAGGTAGGAGAGGCTGTGAAGCTAATTTTGAGAGAAAGATAGGGCTAGAAAAGAGAGGTTGTTTGTTGCCACTTAAAGAAGTAAAAAGAGGAGAGTTTTGCTGTACATTTTAAGGGGAAAAGAATGCTGAGTTTGCTGCTGGATTTTGAGGAAAGAAAAAAGAAGAAGCTGAGTTTTGGGGTGCTACCAGCGGTGAGAGAGAGAGAGGAAGAAAGTGCAGCTGGTTGGTGAGTGAAAAGAGGGAGAAGGAAGGAAAAGAAAAAGGAGCAGAAAGAGAGAGAGAAAGAAACGGAAGAAAGGAGAAAGAAAGGTAAAAAATAATAATAATAAATAAAATAAAGTAAAGTATAATATATATATATAATATTTATTTAG
>NC_030852.1:8073599-8099856 GCF_000208745.1 Theobroma cacao
ATATATATATATATATATATATATATACCTATACGTATGACTATTTTAAATGCGAAAATTGTGGATAGCATGTGCTGGTAGCAAGCTTAAGAAATTGTGGTTGCAAATTACGTTTAGAAATAGTTTTGAATATATATATATGTATAAATTATATGTAAAGTGTTTAGAAAAATGGAAAACAAGCCCTTCGCACTGTTTTGCCTCAATCCGTGCCTTATATTTGTGCAGTGTGCATTCATGGCTATATTGCTTATTCACCATGCAAATTATTGTTTTGAAATTTATGCATAAATTCATTTTGAGAAAATAATAGATTTTATCATACCCTATGTTGAATGCTTTGGAAATAATTTTGAAACGAGATTTCAAAGACATAAAGTGATTTTTAAAATGGTTTTATAAACCGAGAGATTCGAGAGTAGGCTGACTGTCACCTCTGTTAAGTGTGACCTTCGTGCACGAGTGAGCTCTAGCTAGAGGACTTTTGGGTCGTCGACGTGCGATTAGGTGTGGTGGGGACCACGGCCTGTGATATATGTATGCGTGGCTAGGCCACCAGATGATTACTCGATTGTGACCGCTTGATTCTCTGATGTCGGCCAACATCATGAGACTGCCATGGCATGTGGGATCCAGTGGAACGAGGCTCTCAGATGTTATTACGTGGCAGCGGGTCCACAGATTTTATTTGATTTCCTACTAGAGACAAAAATCTTTTTGGGTTTTCAAACTTATATCTCTTTGCATGGTGAAAACAAAATTATACGATTTTTCGCAACTCCCCTATTTTTATGGTGAAATGAATTTTTAACTCCTCGAGTACGAGGCGACATGTGAGTTATGTATAAATTTGATTAACATTCGATTTCATGGGAGCTTGCCCAAAGATTTGATTGGAGTAAAATGTCAATTGATTACGATGACGAAAATCTTTTATGTAAAATTGTTTTAAATCAATATTTCAAATGATTGACTTGAATAAGGTGATGGATCTATTTTTGAGTGAAAATTTTTATTTACCTTGGTTGATTTATTACTTGAACATTTCACCTCCAAACTTCAAATTCTAGAGAGCAAATTTAAAAGTATCGAGATATCTTTCGAAGGTATCGATACCTTGCTTCAAGAAAGCTCGAGAAAGACAAAAATAATGATTAGTTTCTTCACCAAATCATCCCCAACGGCTCCAAAGCTTCTCAACTATAAAAAGGACTTCTCCAACACATTCATAGGTAAATGAGAGTAGAAAGAAAGATCATTTGATCAAGAATCATGCAAGATGAAGAAAAAGAGGAAAGGGAGAAAAAACCAAGCTATAGCAAGCCATTCATATTCTTCCCAAATGCTTGTGAGCTATTGTTAAGCTTCAAATTCTTTGTGCTTTCACTCATAACTTTGTAATCATCTTTTAGCTCCTTCAAGCTCTTCCTCCATGTACTTACTTAGTAAAATCAACCTTTTAAAGGTATATGTGCTTCATTGTTGTAAGAGAGAAAAGGTTATGCTTGACCTTTTAAAAGTCACTAATGTAAAGGTTTTGCCTAATCCTTGAAAATGCTGAGATTATATTTGATCCTTGAAAAGGCATATAGATTCTATTTAATCCTTAAAAAGGCTGAGGTTATGCTTGATCCTTGAAAATGCATGTGATAACTCTATGATAGAGAGTTATTTGAGCTTAATTTTGATAATAATTTAGCTTAGTTCTTGTAGTAAGGCATAGAAATTAGTAAATTTTATTTAATTATTTTAAATTAGTTATTTTAGGTGAGTCAATCTAATCATGGTTAATTTTATGCTTAATTTGGTGTTAATGTGGTTAAGATAGGTTGTTATTGATTTATTTGTACTTTTGTAGGTGTTTGAAAGAAGAATTTTAGTAAAAGAATGAGAGCAATTTTGAGGTGAAGACTTCTAATGCATATATTTTGGTATTTTAGCCATAACTTTCTCTAAATATCTCCAAATGAAGTGATTCTTAAACCATTAGAAAGATAAGTAAAACATCTACAACTTTTATGTTTACCACTTCACCTGGTTCTACATGTAGAATGATCAAAAATTTTGTTGACGTTGAAACATTGTAACAGTCCTAGAGCAATTACGATTTCTATTAATTAATTGGGCAAGGCTGCGACTTACATAGTCTGATGAGGACATCCCAGCTGAAATTGACTTCTTTCTTCACCCAACTTGGCTTAACTTCAAAGCCTATAAAAACAACCTTTCAAAGGACTTGAAGGAGATGAAAAAAAAAACACCAGATTAACAGTTGAGAACTAAGCTGTAGAGTCATTGAAGGAATTTGAAGAATTCAAGGAGATTTGGAGATCAAGAGTACATTCCTTGGTTTTTTCTATCTTTTTGTTATTCTTTTATTCCCTTGGTTTTAATGTTTGAATTTTATTCAATGATGATGTATGACTTGATGGGGAACTAAGTTTTTAATCTAAGATTATGATTGAACTCAATATATAGTCTGAAATATTTATCTCTCTTTTACTTATGTTTGATATATTTAAGTTATTTATTTTATTCTGTTCTTACTGCTTCTAGTTGATTGGCCACCAATTAGATTGAATTGGAAACCTAGGTTAAACCTTGACGAAGGAGATTTAGGTAGACCTTGAATAGAATAACGTATGATCGAATGCACTTAATTGATTAGGTGGTTTGATTTGCATATAGGGTAGACATACACCTATAAGCCATACGTAGCCAAAATTAAAGCACAAACTTAATAAATCTTTTTTCAATTTAATTTGCATAGACATATAGTAAATTAATTAGGAGAGGTATTTTTATGAGAAACTCGACAGAGACTTGTAAATAATTTAAGACTCTAGGTTAGAAACTTAATCCATTAAACTAAGTTAAGAGATAGAGATAATAATCAGATGAAGTATTAAGGGATATCATAATCTTAGGTCTGGTAGTCATTCACATTTAATAAAATAAATTTGCTAATAGATTTTAGATTAAGTTTTAGTTTTAGTTATTAGTTTATTAGTTTAAAATCTTTCTTTTTTAATTTTAATTATTTAGATAAAATTAAGGTGTGTTAATATTAGTAGTTAACAATAAGGATTAATTCAATTCTCTGTGGGATCGACACTCTACTCATCTCTATATTATCTTTGCAATACGTGCACTTGCGTGAGTAGAAAATTGAACAACAAGTTTTTGGCGTCGTTGCCAGGGAATTGATTTTTAATTCTTTTTTGTTAATATTAATACCAAGCACTCTTAATTTTAATCTAGACTTTTCTTTTCTTTAATTTTTTTAGGTACTTTTGGTCGTTGTATGCGAAGAGCCCAAAAACTTTGGAAATTGTTCTTTTTCATCCAAAAATCGAAAAAACTTTTCACAAACTTTGAAGGAAAAATAAAAAAATTTTTGCTTCAAGTAAAACAATGGTTGATCAATAAGAGGAAGAGACCAAGCCTTTGAGAGATTATGCAATCCCACAACTACAAAATCTCCACTCTAGTATCCAAAGACCTCCTATTCAAGCCAACAATTTTGAAATTAAGCCATCAATCATTCAGATGATTCAAACTGCTATTTAGTTTGAGGGTTTGCCTAATGATGATCCGAATGCTCATATTATAAATTTCCTGAAAATTTGCGATACATTCAAAGCCAATGGTGTTACTGATGATGCCATAAGATTGAGGCTTTTCCCCTTTTCGTTGAAAGATAAAGCAAAAAGTTGGTTAAATTTGCTTCCTGCTGGTTCCATTAATACTTAGGATGATTTGGCTTAAAAATTCTTAGCAAAATTCTTCTCACTTGCAAAGTCAGCAAATATGCGGAATGATATCACTTCTTTCATGCAATTTGATTCTGAATCATTATATGAGGCTTGGGAGAGGTATAAGGATTTGATGAGAAGATGTCCTCACCATGAATTACCTAAGTGGCCGCAAGTTCAGACTTTTTATAATGGTTTGTTGGGACCTTTTAGAGCTACCATTGATGTTGCCGCTAGAGGTGCACTCATGAGTAAATCCATTGATGAGGCTTATGATTTGCTTGAAGAGATAGCTTCTAATAATTATCAATGGCCATCTAAAAGATTGGGTACAAGAAAAATTACTGGAATTCATGAATTAGATGTGATAAACACTGTCTCTACACAATTGGCCTTTCTCGCAAAGAAAATAGATAAACTGAGTGTTAATGTTATTCAGAACTCCTTTATGACATTTGAATTTTGTGGGGAAAGACATTCCAATGACAATTGTTCCATCTATTCTGAGTCTTGTCAATTTGTTGGATATAGGCAAAGAACAATCCCTATCCCAACACTTGCAATCCTGGTTGGAGGAATCATCCTAATCTTTCATAGAATAACAACCAAGGGTCTTCATCAACGGCTAAGTTAAACTTTCCCTCTGGATTTCCAACTACAGCCCCTATGCTAGAGAAAAAGCCTTCGATGGAGGATATGTTCATGCAATTCATGACAAAGTTGATGCATTCATGACAAAGACTGATGCATTCATAACAAAGACTAATGCATTTATGATAAAGACTGATGCCTCCATTCAAAATCAAACAGCTTCAATTAAAAATCTTGAGATACAAGTAGGCCAACTTGCCACTACTTTAAATACTTGACCTCATGGTACTTTACCATGTGATACTGAACCCAATCCAAGAAGAGAAGGTAAGGAACATTGTAAGGCAATCCATCTTCGCAATGGAAAAGAGGTAAGTAGTAAGGTTTTAAATCCAGAAATTTCAATTCAATCTGATAAAAAAGAAATTGAAAAAGATGTTGAAAAAGAAATTGTACTTGAAAAATTTACTGAAATTCACAAGAAAAATCACAATTACAAACTGTTCCCACACCCCTACCACCTTTTCCTCAAAGATTTCAGAAAGAAAAACTTGACAAACAATTCTAGAAATTTATTGATGTGTTTAAAAAATTACATAGTAATATTCCCTTTGCTGAAGCTCTAGAACAAATCCTAAGATATGTTAAATTTTTTAAAGACATCCTGTCTAAAAAAGGGAAATTGGGTGAGTTTGAAACTGTTTCACTTACTGAAGAGTGCAGTGCCATTATTCAGAATAAGCTTCCACCAAAGCTTAAAGATCCAGGTAGTTTTACTATTCTATGAACTATTAGTGCTCTTTGTTTTGCTAAAGCTTTATGTGATTTTGGTGCAAGTATAAATTTGATGCCATTATCCATTTATAAAAATTTAGGTTTGGAAGAGATTAAACCAACTTCTGTGACTTTACAACTTACTGATAGATCCATCACCTATCCTAATGGTATTGTGAAAGATGTTTTGGTAAAAGTTGATAAGTTTATTTTCTAGTAGATTTTATTATTCTTGATATGGAAGAAGATCGTGAAATACCGATCATTCTTGGGAGACTATTCTTAAGAACTGCACGAGCTTTAATTGATGTGGAAAAAGGTGAGTTTACTTTAAAGGTTGAAGACCAAGAGGTAACATTTAGTATTTTTCAAGCTTTAAAATTTTCCAATGAACATGATGAATGTTTCTCAATTAATGTGGTGGATGACATAACGAATATTGTGTTTATTGAAAATCATCAAGATCCACTAGAAACTTCTTTGAATTCTTAATGTGGTATTATTGACAAAAAAGTTCTTGAATATGCTAACCATTTTGATGCTCATTCACATCTTCCAAAATCCCAATTTGAATATTTGGAATTATCAATTACAACTTTACCAATCAAACCTTCCATTGAAGAACCTCCTTCACTTGAGCTCAAGCCACTGCCTAATCATTTAAGGTATTTTTTTTGGGAAATTCTTCTACACTACCAGTAATTATTTCTTCTTCTCTTTCAATGAACAGGAAAATAAACTCCTTCAAGTTTTAAGGGAATACAAAAAAGCAATTGGGTGGACCATTGCAGACATTAAAGGAATTAGTCCATCAATTTGCATGCACAAAATTCTTTTAAAAGAAAATCACAAAGCAACAATTGAGCATCAACGAAGGCTGAATCCAATTATGAAAGAGGTAGTAAAGAAAGAAATTATCAAGTGGCTTGATGCAGGTATTATCTATCCTATTTCTGATAGTTCATGGGTAAGTCTAGTCCAATGTGTCCCTAAAAAAAGAGGTATGATAGTAGTTTCTAATGAAAATAATGAGCTCATTCCCACTAGATTTGTAACTGGATGGAGAGTATGTATGGACTATAGAAAATTAAAAATAATAATAATAATAAAAAATAAAAGAATTTGAGGAGTAGGGTAAGTCATGGACCAACGAAGTGATGAAACGTGGGCCGCAATGCCCCTTAAGCGAGGTCGCGGGCTCTCAGTTTAGATCAACGAGGGCCACGGCGCTATCCAATGAGAGGCCACGACCCTGTGTTTTGGGGTTACCAACCTTGGGCAGCCCCTAATAAAAAAAAAAGAGAGAGATAGTGGAGCGGGTAGGCTGCGGCCAAGCGATAGACCACGATGTGGGCAACGGCACCCACATTGCAAGGTTGCGGCTTCATGGATTGACTATCAGGGGTCGTGGCGCCTACTAGGGGTAGGCTGCGGCTCCCTTTTTGTGGCTGTCTACTTTAGGCAACCCACTAAAAAAAAAGAGAAAAAGAGAAAAGAGAGAGAAAGCCCCCCTCTTCATCCCTCCAACTCACCTACCCCTTCCCTTTAGTACAAATTTCTGCACTTCCACCCTCTCTTCTCAACCATTCCTCCCGCATTTCCTCTCCTCTTCCCCTTTCCATTATTTCCATTTTATATTTCTTTCTCCAAATCAAGTACCCATACCCATTATATTCTTCCACATTGATTTTCAACACCTGTGCACTAAATATCAAGTAAATTTCAATATTTCTTTTAGTTTTTTTTCTTTTTCTTTATTTCTTTTTCTATTTTTAATATTGATGACTTACCTCATATTATTTAAAATTTGTGTTGAATATTGATGATCTTGAGATATTGTGCTTCATTATTTTATGGGTATGGTAGATTGTTTAGATTTATGCTTTAAATTTCAAACATAAGTTGAAAGTGGAGAATATGGTAAGTTTCTTGATTTTGAATTTTTTTATGCCTAGTAGTATCGTAATATTTTAATTGTAGGATTTTTACTTCATACTATGGGCATTATTTTATGATGAGAGAACATATGAGCTATTATTGTTGATGGTCTATTGTGTTTTGTTGGTACTTTTCTTTTCTTTTGGTTGAGAATTAATTGTAGGATATTCGAGAATAGCACCCAAACGATCAAGACAAAATTTCAGTGGTTCATTTGATCATACTAGATTTATGTCAATTGAGGCTGTGGCTAGATACGCAAGTTCTCTTGCAAACAAAATTGCAATACGCAAACAAGGACTGGATCAAGGGTTGATCACACACCTTGACCTTCAACCAATGATTGATGGCCGCCACTGGCAAAAATTTTATGCTTCACCAGCAGTCGCAAGCATCCCTCTAGTAAGAGAATTTTACACTAATGTTGTAAAAGCTACTAATGATTTTGTTTTTGTGCGAGGTAAATTAGTTCCATTCTCGAGCCATGCCATTAATGAATTTTATGAAACTCCTGATATTGCAAACGATGGATATGATCAATATTTGGCTGAGCATGAAAATTGGGATGCTATCATTACTATACTCTGTGAGGAAGGTGCTCAATGGTAATTTTTCAATAATGCACCAATTTCATTCAAGAAGACTGTGATGAAACTAACTTTTAAGATATGGTTATATTTTATGGCTTCCAAATTACTTCCTACCACACATACCAGTGATGTCACAAAAAATCGAGCCATCCTCATTTATTCAATCATGACTGGACAGACAATTGATATTGTCCGCATAATTTACAAAGCCATGACTCACACTACACAATCAAAGCGTGAAGGCTTGTGGTTCCTTTCTCTAATTACAACTATATGCAAGCAAGCTGGCGTACATTGGGATACTAGTGAGGAGTTGTTGCACCTTAAACTTCCAATTGATCTTAATCTCATCCTCAGACATTCTCAAATTTCTACTGGGGGTAGTTCTTCTTCTACACATCATTCTCCACCCCCACGACTAAGACACCAACAATTGTCAATGACTCAAAGAATTGAGAACCTTAAGCACC
Organism: Theobroma cacao; assembly: GCF_000208745.1. Taxonomy (NCBI): domain Eukaryota; kingdom Viridiplantae; phylum Streptophyta; class Magnoliopsida; order Malvales; family Malvaceae; genus Theobroma; species Theobroma cacao. The sequence continues at coordinate 8,081,718 of NC_030852.1, forward strand.
TAGTTGAGAATCTTGTGCAACAATTTGACCAACACATGACTTATCAAACCCATGCAATCAACATATGGATCACATGTTTCAAGCTTAAGGTGCTTTTATGGGAATGGATATGTCCACTTTTCCACCAACACCTAATCCTCCTAGGGGTGCTAATGAGGCAGAAGACAATGAGGACAATGACGCAGAAGATAATGGTGATGAAGAGGCGGATTAAAGCTTCTCCAAATTTATTCAACCATTAGGGGAGTATTATTTACCTTCCCTTTTTTTTTCTAACATTAAGGACAATGATTAGTTTAAGTTTGAGAGGGTGAATTTATTTTTCAAATGATGAATATTCTGTGAAAGTTTTAGATCTAATTTTATTTGCATGCGTATTTATAAATAATTTATGATTAGTTGGTAAAAGAATTTAATTTTTGTTGAACCTTAGGAATCTAAAAGTAAAGTTGTGCCAATTTTTTCAATGATTTTTTTATCCAATGATGATAACTAGTTGTCTTGAATTTTTAGCCTTTCGTGAATAAGGTTTTTGTTTGGATTCATACTAAATTTTTTGTTAAGTATCATTGTTATGATGTGATTTCAACAATTTTGAACATTATATCTTTTACTTTGAATTATTCTGAATATCTAGAGAAGGTTTATATTGATATGAATTTTAGATTATGTCATGAATTCTAGAATTTACTTGATTTTCTGTCGAGGTGAAATCCTAGGCAACACTTAGTTAGGGACATGATTTAGCCATCTTTGGACCGTTTAAGCCTAAAAAGTCAACCTTGTTAAATTTTATCCCTAGTATACCCCTTTTGAGCCTAATTTCCCTTTTCTTTGTTTAACTACATAATAATTGAGCTTAGCCTTAAAATTAATTTTCCAATTTTGCAACCCTCACTCCTAAGCATGTATATTGTTTTAGGAAATATAAATTGAGCTAAATGTTGAAAAAGGTGAAAAAGTGATGTTGATTTGAAAAAAAAAAGTTCAAAATATGAAAAATAACCCCACCACCTACAATAAAAAGAAAATAAGTTTGGGGGTATAAAATTGTGAAATTGAAAAAAAAAATGTGTTGAATGAAAAGCAGAGTTCAAATGTGAAAGAAAAGGTGTACTAGGAGAAGGAAAATAAAGTAGGTTCTTTTCTATATTTTTCTCGAGGACTAGCAAAATCTTAAGTTTGGGGGTGTGATAACTCTATGATATAGAGTTATTTGAGCTTAATTTTGATAATAATTTAGCTTAGTTCTTGTAGTAATACATAGAAATTAGTAGATTTTATTTAATTATTTTAAATTAGTTATTTTAGGTGAGTCAATCTAATCATGGTTAATTTTACACTTAATTTGGTGTTAATGTGGTTGAGATAGGTTGTTATTGATTTATTTGTACTTTTGTAGATGTTTGAAAGAAGAATTTTAGTAAAAAAAGGAGAGCAATTTCGAGGTGCAAACTTTCGATGCATATGTTTCGGTATTTTGACCATAACTTTTTTTAAAGAGCTCCAAATGAAGTGATTCTTAAACCATTGGAAAGATAAGAGAAAGATATACAACTTTTATGTTTACCACTTTACCCATTTTAGCATGTAGTATGGTCAAAAATCTTATCAAATTTGACATACTGCAGTAGTCTTAGAGCAATTATGATTTCTGTTAATTAATTGGGCAAGACTGTGACTTACATAGTCTGATGAGGACATCCCAGCTGAAATTGACTTCTTTCCTCACCCAACTTGGCTTAACTTCAAAGCCTATAAAAACAACCTTTTGGAGGATTTGAAAGAAAAAAAAAAAACACTAGATTAACAGCTAAGAGTCAAGCTACAGAGTCATAGAAGGAATTTGAATAATTTAAGAAGATTTGTAGATCAAGAATACATTCCTTGGTTTTTTCTATCTTTTTGTTATTCTTTTGTTCCCTTGATTTTAATGTTTAAATTTTATTCAATGATGATGTACGACTTGATGGGCAACTAAGTTTTTAATCTGAGATTATGATTGAACTCAATATATAGTCTAAATTATTTATCTCTCTTTTATTTATGTTTGATAGATTTAAGTTGTTTATTTTATTTTGTTCTTAATGCTTCTAGTTGATTGGCCACCAATTAGATTGAATTGGAAACCTAGGTTAAACCTTGACAAAGGAGATTTAGGTAGACCTTGAATAGAATAGCGTATGATCGAATGCACTTAGTTGATTAGGTGGTTTGATTTGCATATAGGGTAGACATACACCTATAAGCCATATGTAGCCAAAATTAAAACACAAACTTAATGAATCTTTCTTCAATTTAATTTGCATAGACATATAGTAAATTAATTGAGAGATGTATTTTTATGAGAAACTTGACAAAGACTTGTAAATAATTTAGGATTCTAGGTTAGCAACTTAATCCAGTAAATTGAGTTAAAAGATGAGACAATAATCAGATGAAGTATTGAGGGATATCATAATTTTAAGTCTGGTAGTCATTCACATTTAATAAAATAAATTTGCTAATAGATTTTAGATTAAGTTTTAGTTTTAGTTATTAGTTTATTAGTTTAAATCTTTCTTTTTAATTTTAATTGTTTAGATAAAATTAAAGTGTGTTAATTTTAGTAGTTAACAATAAGGATTAATTCAATTTTCTGTGAGATCGACACTCTACTCATCTCTATATTATCTTTACGATGCGTGTACTTGCGTGAGTAGAAAATTGAACAACAACATGGGTTATGCTTGCTCCCATAAAACTGCATTGTATAGATTATGCTTGCTTTTGTGAAAAGGCATTGTTGTAAAGATTATACTTAAGCCTTGAAAAAGAATTTTTCATAGTGGATTGCAAACTCCCTGGTGAGCCAAGAGAGAGGATGTAGGTGCCTATGGAGAGGGTCGAACCTCTATAAATTCTTTGTGCCTTTTCTTTCTTCTTTTTACTTTTGAACTTGTGCATTTTGTTTTGAAGGAGTTTTTGAAATTCGTTTACAGCTCTTTACTCTTGACTTTTCACACTTGTGGATTTTTCTTTGCTTTGAAGAGTTTTGAGATTATTTTTTAAACTTGTTTATTCTTAAACCCACTCTTCGAAACCTTTTAATTCACTTTGATATGTTTGAATACTTTACTTTGAAGAGTTTTGTAAATTTTGTTTTCAACTTGGTTATTCATTTCTTTTGGTTTGTTTTAAAGTTAAAGCAAATTTGAGAAATTGTCTTCAAGCTTAAAGTTAAACTGTTGAAAAGATTTTTTGGAAATCCGATGCACCCCTTTTTTAGATATTTTCTCATCATTATTGAGCTAATATGTCTAACAAAATCTTCAAGGTTAAAGTTTCTAGAGAGAGAAAGAGAAAAGAGAGGCTAAGAGTTACTAAAAGTAACAAAAGGAGATGAAATAAGTCTAAAGGGGTTTTGGAAATAGCCCTAATAGGAAATTTTTATGTGAAAACAATGTTTTATCCTTTTTATTTTTATGAAAATGGCAACAAGTATCGATACCTAGGGTAAAAGTATCAACACTTTTGTTCTAGGTTTCAAGTATTGATAAAAGAACAAAAGTATTAATATTTGTTTTTCAGATATTGATACAGATATCAATACCAGTTTTTTAAAATCCTTTTTGAAAGTTTTCTAAGTAACAAGTATCGATACTTATTTTTTTAGGATCGATGTTTTTGTTCCAAAATGTAAAAATCCACTTGGAAACACATCCAATTTGACTTGTCTCTCCCTACCAATGATCAAATCAACTTGTAACTTAAAATACAAGATTATTTGAAGGTAAAATCTCAAGATACGAGTTCATAACAAGAAATGTACAAGCTCACTTAAGGTTTTACCAATCTATCCTTTAATGAAAAGTTGGGATTTTGGGTATAACAAGGTGATATTTTATAATAGCTTCACAATGTACAGAAGATAAGTAATTTTATAATGATGTCAACAAAATTCTAAAGGAAAAAACATGAAGTATCATTTCAAATCTCAAGGGACAAATTTATTTCGTCTCAAATCTCATGGTACTTTTTCATTATTACCATAAAAAAATATTATAACAATTGTAAAGATTGTTAATACTTGGCAATCCAAAAATCATTGTCCACTAAACATAATTTTACTGTAATTTAATGTCAATATAAGTACGGAAAACTCAAATTTCAATCATTAAAGGACATAGTTCTAGTAAGTGAAATATTATACAAAAACTACATTGTTTTGACTATCCAAAATTGAAAAAAAAAAGTTTCTCCAAGAATTATTTGTTTAAGCCCACACCTTCAAAAAAAATATTTCACAATGAGTTTTTAAAGGCTATTTGTTTTCAAAATTCGTTTCACTGTGTATCAAACAAACATTTAGTAAATACTTCAAAATTCAATGTTCATATATATATATATATATATATATATATATANGTGTATCAAACAAACATTTAGTAAATACTTCAAAATTCAATGATCATATATATATATATATATATATATATATATATGTATATATACCGTATATAATTCAATAAAGCTAGAAGGTTGTTTTGAGTCTATCCCAAATAACAATCACAATAAGCCTTAGGTTAGCCAAAATTTTCATTTGTTATGGCTCTATTTAGTTAATATTTTTTGTCTCTGAGTTTTTATTTATTTTTTAGTTTTTTCTTTTTTCTTTTCATTCATTGTTTTACTACTAAAAAAGAAGAGTAAAAAATAAAAAGTATGAAGCCAATTTTCGATTTTATGAATCAAGCCACATTTGGATTGAGGGAAAGTGACAATTAATGCATAATGTGTGGGAAAGGGTGGAATTAATCCAAATTCAAAAATTGTTTACAAGGGCTCAATTAAAAGAGGATAAAATTGCGGTGCCGTTATCAAAAAAGAGTTGAAAAATTGAGGACTCATTCGGCCTTTTGGGCCGAAATCTGTCTTTTCCTAAAGCCTAATAAGCAGTTGGACCAAGAAATCAGGCCCCAAAAACGGAAACAGAAAAGAGGAAGAAAAAGAAAAAGAAAGAGCCGAAGTAAGCCCTATTAGGAACAGTGGATAAATCTAAAATCGCACAACTCATAAAAGGGCGAGTGAAGGTGAGAACTGGGATGAGATCCCCAAATTGGCGAGTGAGAGCGAAAGCGAGTGGAAACCCGAACCCCGCAAGAAGGAAACCCTAAAAATCTAAATCCCCCCAATTCTCTACGCGCCTTAACCCCACTCGCCTTCGGTTTTCGCAGAATCATCACTCATGCTATTTCACCTCCACTTCAGGTTCCTCTTCTCTCTTTTTCTCTCTCCCTATCTCAACTCTCTCCTTTCCAATTTTGCCTTTTGGGATATTGTCAATTTCCTTTGTTCTTTTTCTTTAGAATTCGATCCACTCAATAGTATTTCTTTTTCTTAATATTGTATTATGATTGAAACCTTCAACGGTTTCTTATTTTGTTGATTTTTTTTTTTTTTTGCAAATGTGAATCGAATGGAATTGAAACCTTAAATTTTTTGGTCCCATGGATATTATTTTGCTCATAAAAGAATAATTTTGAAGATATATTATAATCATTTGCCCGCTGAAGCTTACTAGCTAATTTAAGAGTTTTAAATTTCATAAAATCGTAATCTTTCTGTTATTCGAGAATGTTGGTATTGAAGGAAGGGTCTTCACGTAGCTACTTAGAGTTAGGAACCTTGGGATGTCCATTACATGATGTGTCACTGCTGAAAATGTCGTAGCTTTGGGATTTACTTCCTTTAGATATATGTATATTCAGCAATAGTCAACAGTTGTAGAGGACTTGAATGACTTGGCTTCACTCGTTTCTTGTTATAATCAATGTTATCGATCCTGGATTGAACTTTGTCCTGATTTTTTTTTATATGGACATGATGTCTCATTTTTCACCTTTTTTTCAGGTTCAGTCAGGGTAACAGTTGGTTCAAGTAAATACCTTTTCAATCATGGACATAGATCTTAGGTTACCTTCTGGTGAGCAGTGTAAGGAAGATGAAGAAGCAAATGGAATTGATAATATATTGGATGGTGATGAAAAATTGCATAATGGAGTGGTTGAGGCTGGAAATATTGCTCATGTAGGACAGGATGTACGCCCTGAAGATGGCATGGAAATGAATTCTTCTGCTGTGGATATGGTGACCTTCAAGGAGGATACCAATCTTGAGCCACTTTCTGGTATGGAATTTGAATCACATGGGGAAGCATATTCTTTTTATCAAGAATATGCTCGGTCTATGGGATTCAACACTGCTATACAAAATAGCCGCCGTTCGAAAACATCAAGAGAATTTATTGATGCAAAATTTGCCTGTTCTAGATATGGAACCAAGCGGGAGTATGACAAATCCTTTAATCGGCCACGTGCCAGACAAAGCAAGCAAGACCCAGATAATACAACTGGTAGGCGATCATGTTCAAAGACAGATTGTAAAGCAAGCATGCATGTGAAGAGAAGACCAGATGGAAAATGGGTTGTACATAGCTTTGTGAAGGAACATAACCATGAACTTTTGCCGGCTCAAGCTGTCAGTGAACAAACCAGAAGGATGTATGCTGCGATGGCTAGACAATTTGCTGAATATAAAAATGTTGTTGGTCTGAAGAATGATCCCAAAAATCCATTTGATAAAGGTCGAAATTTGGCATTAGAAGCTGGAGATGTTAAGATTTTGCTCGAATTTTTTACACACATGCAGAACATAAATTCAAACTTCTTTTATGCAATAGACCTTGGTGAAGATCAACGTCTGAAAAGTTTGTTTTGGGTTGATGCAAAGAGTAGGCATGATTACAGTTATTTCTGTGATGTTGTGTCTTTTGATACTACTTATGTTAGAAACAAATATAAAATGCCTCTTGCGCTGTTTATTGGAGTGAACCACCATTACCAGTTCATGCCACTTGGATGTGCATTGGTATCAGATGAGAGTGCAGCAACATTTTCTTGGCTAATGCAGACATGGCTTAAAGCAATGGGTGGACAATCTCCTAGAGTCATAATCACTGACCAAGACAGAATTGTGAAATCTGTTGTTGCAGAAATCTTTCCGAATACTCATCATTGCTTCTTTCTATGGCATGTACTCGGGAAGGTTTCTGAGAATCTTGGTCATGTGATCAAACAGCATGGGAACTTTATGGCAAAATTTGAGAAATGCATCTATAGGTCATGGACCGAAGAGGAGTTTGCTAAAAGGTGGTGGAAAATTCTTGATAGATTTGGACTCAAAGATGATGAATGGATGAAGTCATTATATGAAGACCGCAGAAAGTGGGTGCCAACCTATATAATGGATGTTTTGCTGGCTGGGATGTCTATGGTTCAGAGATCTGAGAGTGTGAACTCATTCTTTGACAAGTATGTACATAAGAAGACCACTGTGCAAGAGTTTTTGAAACAGTACGAAGCAATTTTACAAGATAGGTATGAAGAGGAAGCCAAAGCAAATTCTGATTCATGGAGCAAACTGCCTACACTAAAATCTCCATCACCTTTTGAGAAGAGTGTTGCAGGGTTGTACACACACACAATATTCAAGAAGTTTCAAGTTGAAGTTGTGGGTGCCATTGCTTGTCATCCCAAGCCAGAAAATCATGATGCAACAAGCAGCTTTTTCAGAGTTCAAGATCTTGAGAAGAATCAGGATTTCATTGTTACATTGAATGAGATGAAGTCTGAAGTTTCTTGTATATGCCGATTATACGAATACAAAGGCTATCTCTGCAGGCATGCAATGGTTGTTCTCCAAATAAATGGCCACTCAGCCATCCCGTCTCAATATATTTTGAAACGATGGACAAAAGAGGCAAAGAGCAGGCATCTCATGGGAGATGAATCTGAGCAGGTGCAATCTAGGGTGCAGCGATACAATGATCTATTTCAACGGGCAATGAAGTTGATTGAAGAGGGTTCACTGTCCCAAGAGAGCTACTATATTGCGTTCCGAAGCCTAGAAGAAGCTTTTGGGAACTGTTTGAGTGCAAACACTTCTAACAAGAGCCTTGCGGAAGCTGTCACATCTCCCACCCAGGGTATGATCTGTATTGAAGAAGATAATCAAAGCAGAAGCACGAGCAAGACAAACAAGAAAAAGAATCCAACCAAAAAAAGAAAGGTTAACTATTATAGCTATGGGCATGTGGATATATTTTTGCAGATTCTATATCCTGTACTTACTGGGAGTTTTGTTTTGTTTTTGTTTTTGTTTTTGTTTTTTGTGTGTGTGCTATATTGGCAGGGAAACTCTGAACAGGAGGTAATGACTGTTCCAGCAACGGATGGCTTGCAACAAATGGTTAGTCCTGTTTTATAAATTAGCAATCTTGTGAAAGATGTTTTAATGAATTACAATGCCTGCATTAAAATAGAGAATAACTATAAGATAATTTTAGCCTCTAAAAATGATGAAATTTTCTCATGGATTTGTAATAAAATTGATCAGACTATGATCCTGGAATTTTATTTTGTAGGATAAATTAAGTTCAAGATCAGTAGGCCTAGATGGTTATTTTGGTGCGCAAACAAGCGTACAAGGAATGGTAAGAATTGTTACAATTGATTTCATTTATCTTTTATGTCAGTTATATACGATTTCATGATTTATGCTTTTTGCAGGTGCAGCTTAATTTAATGGCACCACGTGATAATTATTATGGGAATCAACAGACAATTCAGGGGCTGGTATGTTTCTTATTTTGTAATCATAACGAGTGAATAAGATAGCTCCATTTAGGAAACTGATTTGGCAATGTGGGGTTTTGCATTCATAGGGACAGTTGAACACCATAGCAGCAAGCCATGATGGTTACTATGGCCCTCAGCAAACCATGCCTGGGATGGTATAGTATCACTCGACACTTTGGTAATTCTTTGCATTACTGCGTTGAAATGGTGACATAGCCTCGATTCTGTTTTATTTATACAGGGACAGATGGATTTCTTTCGAGCACCTGGTTTTTACATCCGGGTTAGTTTTCCAAATATGTTGCTATAATAACACGGTCAAGTCAAGTTAGTTTTATTTTCAGGACTTTCTTACATCTTTTGTCTTCCCTACAGGATGACACCAATGTGAGAGCTGCACAGTTGCATGATGATGCATCAAGACATGCATGATGGTACTTTTTCTCACAATGACAGTAGTGCTCAATGTTTCTTTTGTTTTTTTTCTTTTCTTATTTGATGACTTATGAGTTGAAGAAGAATGTCTTTGTAGGTGAGGATGAAAGAATATGATTAAATGTGTTGATAGGAGGGAAGATTGTTTTGAAGCTGACTTGGATGTAAAGAATGGAAAGTATGATGCATTGCCAGATTATCATTATTAGAAGTAATCTTCTCTTTTGGTGTCTGTAAGATAAGATAGAATAGGATATTATCATCACCATCTACAGGGGATATAGTTGAGAGTTGGGACAAATTCAGGTTGGTGCTTATGTCTCTTGTAAATTCTGTTGTACTATTGTATCTGTGATTGTTACAGTCTAAATAGGTTTAAATTGAATTCCAGTTGTAGCTTTGCTGCACATGGTCACACGCACACACACACACACACACACACATACACACATCTTGAAATTATTGTGAAGTGATATGTACATCTTTCACTTCTGGTACGCTTTATCAGAGATGTACTCTGTACTTGCTTTCTTACCAGATGAGATGTTGAACAATTCTTAGGCTGATATCTAAGAGCATGTTGGCTTAAGTGGAGTAAATAAAATTTGCATCATAGGTATGGATTTCACATGAACCACACCTTAGACTATTTGGTGAGACTTGTCTGAACTTGTAAATGCATAAGCTGTCCTACTAGATTCTGTACATCTGTTCAATTCCTAGATAGTATATAGTAATGTTCTTTAGGGTACAAATACGTACACTATTTTAGGTGGGACTTATACCAGAACTCTGTCTTGCTTCGAAATGTGGTCGAGGCCTATCAGATCTAAATGTTCTCTTTTTTTTTTTTGTCTATTTTATACATTAAAGATTACTACATTTTCTCTATTTCATTTTAATTTTTTAATAATTTTTCTGCTTTTTCCGTATAAAAATCAGTGAACATTGAACATTGTAAAAAATAAAACATGCTAAAATCAATTTTTTAAAAAGTTTTTGTGCCAAAGTCAAAAGTGTGTGTGTGTGCAGTAAAACATATTACCAATAAAAGATATTTAATGGTTCGAATTTAATATTTTAATTTGAAAATTTTGAGTATAAATTTTGTAATGGATACATTAGGATTTTTCAGTTGGAAGATTAGGATTTTTTTTTTGGGTGTAGTTGAAAATTATATATAAAACAACAATTTTCTACTGCTTTCTTGTGTATGTGTAAATGAATCTGACCCATGTAGCCAAAAAAAATTTGCTTTGACCTCTATGATTTTCTTATTCTTAATTCATTTCTTTATTGACAATGTTTTAGCGCCAGCTCAACCAGTTTGACATTGCAAAGCGGAATTAAGGTATTGTAGTAGAATCCTAAATAATATTAAGATAATTGTATACATTATTGATTTACAGTTAGTAATATAGTACTGGTAAATAACTCTAATTAAATTGTGATTTAACTAATTAACAGTATTTTATTATAACTCTAATTAGATAATTTATATAATTATTTGAACAAATAATAATAATAAATGTTTAATTGCCTTAAATAATAATTTTTCTCAGAATTTGATAGTAAAAAGATCTCAAGAGATTACAACATTTAGTTGTTATAATGTGGAAACTTCCATATATTGTTGCTATAAAATTCAAAGTACGAAAGGAAATGAAAATCTAAGCTAAGAGGTAATGTTCAATTACGTTTAACCAAGGATGGAAGGGTTGATACTATAAGAATTCTTTTTACTCCAAGCTGACCTTGTCCTACTACTTTTTAAATTTTTTTTTTCTTCATCAAAAGCGATTTTTTTTTAAAAAAAAAATTGAATTCATCTCTCTTTTTTTTTGAAGAAGAGATTTTTTACAAAATTTACTGCACAATATATGAAATAAATTGTTTTTACTCACTACATGGATATTGGGTCACGGATTCACATTTTTAATCTAAAATATATATTTATTAATTAAAAAATTTATTTATAAATTGAAGATCTATCTTATCTCTTTTCGACGTACAATACATTGGAATTGTATTTATTTTGAACATTAAAATTTAAAATTAAAATATATAAGTTTGAATTGGAATCATTGAAATATTGGATAGGACATAAATTTAATTTTTTTTATTTTTTTTCATTTGTATATTTATTTTTTGAGACTTGAAGAAGGAATATTTTAAATCTAACTATTTAAGTAAAAATTTTGATTGAATGTTTTTATTTAGTAGAAGGAGGTAGTAGTATAATAAAAGATAATGTGCACGCGCACACGTGTAGAACACGTCACACGCGTGATGTGTGCAAGTGATACTGTTACCTTATGGGAAAAAACAAACCAAAAAAGAAAAAGAAAAGAGGGAAATTGGAAGGTCCAACGCGCCAAGCAGCGGAGCTAATTAAGGAGAGACAAGAAGCGAGTGGAGAAGGCGAGTGAAAAAAATGCTCCAATTCCCGTACACCGCTCTCCAAGTACGGAACTCGCCTTGAACCTCACTCGCCTGAGGCCTAAACCTTCCCCCATAAGACACTTGTCGAGAAGAAAATTACCATAATCACATTTTATGTCATGCTTTTGGAGTATATATGCCTTTGGGGTTACTTGAGTTTCCTTTCTTATGGTAAAGAAAAACATTTTAAATATTTTTTATTTTTTATTGGAACCTTTCCTCATTTTAGTCAAATATTTTCTCTATTCCAAATTGAATGTCCATTTGTAACTTAGTATGAAGATTTTAAAAATGTTTTTACCTTGGTGTTTTTATAGTTTTTTTTTAAATTATAACACCAATAAATTATAGTTTTTAACATCAATCACTAAAAAAATATAAAAAAGTAATATGAAATATAAAAAATCTGAACATCCAATTTGAAGAAGGAGTGTCTGCTTTTACTTTTTCTTTATTACTCCTACTTTTACCTTTAAATACCCTTTCAGAAACAAATACTAATAACAAAAATAACAACTAATTGAAATTTTAATTAAGATTTTTAAATATTTTCATTTTATTATTTATTATAAGAAATAACGATGATATAAATGTAAATAACGTATGGACATCATAGTACAAGTAAACTTTTACAGAAATAAAATTGAAACTTGGAACCAAATTTACCATAAAAGTAGATATGAAATTTACTCATTTGACTCAATTCTAAAAGTGTTCAAGGATCGGATTATCTACGTAAAATTGCCCATGAGTCGGGTTAATTTGGCCATAGTTTATAGGTCCAAGCATGGCTAGTCTAGACTCGATTAACTTATTTTATTAATAATGTTATATTTTTCTAAAATTTTTAATTTTAAAATATATTTTTAAATATTGAAATATTAATATAAAAATAATATTTTATTATTTTGATAATAACTAATAATTAAATGGAAGGATTCAATTGAGTTCAAACATGACTTTAAAAAGGAAAGAAACTCGAACGGCTCATCCCAAACTCCAACCATAAACAACTCTACTTATAATAACTAATAATTAATGCTTATTTATATTTGATGATTATCACTAACCATTGTTTCTTGAGTTTAAGTGTTCAAACCTCACATTTCTTAACCTTTTTGATATAACAAAAGGGGGAGAAGCTTTATGAACACATTGAAATGCTTTTATATTAGCTGAATTTGTCTTGAAAATATTTTTTGAACTTCATGCATATATTGAGGAGGAGAATTGTTCAAAGTTCATATTCATTTCTTATACCCTTCTCATTTACACTTAAATATTTTCAACAAGGTATAAAGACTAATTATGTTAGGGGGAGGTTTCAAGAAATTTCAAATGCAATATGTTCATATTTTTGTCATATCAAAAAGGGAGAGATTATTAGCCTTGAGTTACATCATGTTTTGATTTGACGAAAATCACATGTTTTTTTGAACTTTATGTCAAGCATTTGAAATTATCTTCAATACATTTTTAATCCCCTAAGGTTACATATTTGCTTAAAAAGCCATGCTTAAGTAGAAAACATCTTAGAAGCTTTCAAACAATACATATTCATCTATGAATGAAAGAGCCAACATGCCTTGAAATGCTACTAGAATATAGGAATAAGGTAAAAAGGAAATAGTAGGAGAGAAGCGCCAAAAAGCTAAGGAAACCTTAACACACAAGCCTAGAGTCAATCTTAGAGAAGCTTGAGCTGATCTAAAGGCTAAAAATGACATTTTTATGCTATAAAACCTTTAAAGCTCACACTTTTAACATTAGAAATTTATTTATTCTAGCCCTGAAATTTCTGTTGAGGATTAAAGCTAAGGTTTTTGTGATTTCGTTCAACATCTAAACTTATCTAAGCTAAGTTTAGAAGATTTATGTATTTCTAGATTAGTCTAGAGAGGGAAAGTGACTATAGTAAAAAGTGAATAGATTTTGAAAGTTGCTAGATTAATTATTTCGAGTTTATTAGTTTAGAAATTGATTGTTATGAATATTGTGTGATAAGAACATTTGAAAACACACCAGATTACATGGAATCGGAGTTGTAATTGAGCTTCCTATAAGGTGAGTGGATACACCACTTTCAAAACTATTTTGATATGTAAAGTTGAAGCACGATTTGAGATTTAATGGCGAATATGATTTTCTGGAAATGTTTATGAACTAAAAATTTATTTGTGGATGAGGAAGATATTTTAAAAAATTTGTTTTCAACCTACTATGTATGTAAATATGATATGTGTATTAGTTTTCAACAAAGGGGGACAAGTACCTTATGTTTGAGTCTGCTCAATTATTCTGATCTTCGGACTAGTGTGGGTATGAGATATGATTTATGATTAATGCATGAATGTATGAAATGTATGCTAGATATGTTGAGGCATGAAATGTGTGATGGCTTGTATGATGATTTTCATCTAAAGATATTATGGTTATGTATATGATGTGTTTTTCTTATACTACATAAGATGTTTGAGGAAGCATGATGAATGTTATGAGATTATGTGTGTAATGCATGTTTTACATATGATATGATGAAAGAGTAAGCATAAGGAAATGCCATGAGATGTGTATATAATGTGAAATTCCATATACCTTATGAGATGAGTAAGCATGTATGTGATGGACATTCCACATACTAAATGCTATAAGTATAAAAGCTTAAGAGTGCAATTGATTCCACTCACACGGGGTGTCGTGACGACTTCACTCCTATGATGCATCATAAAGGCCCAAGGTGCAATGGGATTGTACATTGCCGGCCACAAGTTGGTGGGGGTTGTACTTGTCACGACCCAAATTCTGGGCCATGACTGGCGCATGGGCCTAATGGACATAGTCCACTAAGCCCAAGCAAGCCTATCAATCTGACATGTTCATCATTCCATCATAAACTGCTAAGTCACATTTCATAACTTAGGATCAAAATAATATTAAACAATGCCAACTCATATTGACATACCAATTAAGTGTACATTGCCTACAACATGTATCTTAATAATTTACATCAAGTTTGTTTATACATCTCAAAATAATACTCGACTTCTAGCGGAGGGACTCGAATGAATGTACAGCTATTGAATGCTGAGACACTTACCAAAAGATGGATATAAGTCTACAAGGACACCTCGTCCTAGTTACCGGCTGCCTCGTGATCTGAAAACATGAAGTTGAAAACGGTGAGTATAAACTCAGTGAGTGAACAAGGAAGGGAACAAGCAACAACAAGGGAGAATTTAAAAATCATGATGCACTTGTTTCAAAACAATGCAATTTAGTTCTATTCATGTTAAAAACCCCTCATCAAGCCCTTAAATGATTGATCATTTGAAAATCATGAATTCATACACAACAAACCATATGAAGAATGAAAGCTTTAATGATAGGTAAGCAAGTCAAATACGACAACGAATCTTCACTACAACGGAAAGGCATTCTCGCTGCAGCGAGAATGAATTTTCGTTACAGCGATGTTGGGATTTGGTTATTAGCCGAACGAGGGTTTCTCAACTGGCCGAGGGTTTATCACTAAACGTCCTTATTTTAAACTTAATTCATTTAATCCTTAATGTTGGAAGTCCATGCTCCGATATGGTAGCAAAGAAGTGAAAGATAGGGCAGCAATTGGAAAAGATAGGAGACCAAAATAGAAAGTTTTTCGCTGCAGCGAAATTGTGATGCAGAAACAGAAGGTTTCTCGCTACAGTGAAATTCAGCTGATGAAACAAAGAGTTTCTCGCTATAGCGAGATTCCTTTTCGCTGCAGCGAAAAACTACAATTACTATCTCGCTGCAGCGAGAACCAGTTCTGGTGAAGGTTCTCAAACCCGAGAGTTTCTCGCTGTAGCGAAATACAGGGCACCAATGAAAAATTTCCCTTTTCTCCCAAAGAAAAACCACCCTGCTGAAAATGTCCAAACCAACACGAAACACATGACAATTTTCCAAAGTTTAACGTGTCAAGTTTCACATGCATTACAACCATATACCATTACTCATAAATTTCCTATAACACACATATATACATATATACATATATATGTATACGTATACCCATCATTATCATGCACATCATCCCATCATCATCATACACACCATCACATCATCATCATCACTAGCTCATGCGCACTCCCTACTTGCACATGGCTGGGTCATCACCGGGTTATGCGCACTCTCTACTCGCACATAATCGGGTCATCCTTGGCTTATGCGCACTCCCTACTCGCACATAGTCGAGTCAATATAATTACACAACACTATATTCAAACATATATGTATATCAACATAATGCAGCTGCATAGAAATCCATAATAACCACATGTCATAACATAAACCATTTCTCAAGAGCTTGTTCCCAAGGCATACATTTTTGAGAAAAGTTGTATAAAATCATTCAAACACTTTGTACAAAACAGTCACATTCCCAAAATGATTTTTGATAGGCAGTCCACTCACCGATTGATTGTAGAGCCTTTAGATGACTCCAATTCCCCTAATTGTCCAAATGAGATGATGGGGCTTCCTTAGAACCTAGGATCACATTAGCATAAGCAATAGGTCAATTTACACACTATGAACCCTAAAAGCTATCTCTTAGCTAGTTTTCAATTTTCACATTAAATGGCTATCTATGTTCACTATCTTAATCACTAAAAAAGTAATGAACATACTCAACAATAAAACAGCTCATAATCCCAATTACTAGCCATTTTCTACAGCTTAAAACCGAGCTTAGTTCATCACTCACCCTTGGGTTTCTTTGTGGTTGAATTCCCTTTAATAGCTTCCAAATAAATGGGGTAATTCTCTTTTTCTCTCTCTAAAATGCCCAACTAGTGAGAGAAAGTATGGAAATAAACTTTACCAAGGGTTTTGAAGTGAGAGAGTAAAAGAATACTAGGGTTCTAGTCAAAAGGGCTCAAAAGTATGAAAACTAGAGCTAAAGAGAGAAAATTTTGCAAGCTACATATCAAGCTTCCATGGAGGTTTTGAAGAAACGTGAGAGAGAAGAAGAAAAAGAAGACAAGCTGCTGGAAAATGGGAGAAGAAGCTGTTGGAAGAAAGTAGTTATAAGCCAAACTTATCCATTCCCTTAAAATTACGAAAATGCCCTTGACTAGTTAGCTTGTTCTCATGCAACCCTTTGTGCAATCTTTTTACTCCTTTGACATCGGGACAAGATCCATAATGGTCTAGACATGCTCGGGTTCATGAAAACTTAAAATTTTAACCCGAGGTAAAAAATGACCATTTTGCCCCTATCGTGAAAATTATTATCATTTCTAGTTTTATTCGTGTTTTCATCATTACACGTCATTTATGCAGTCTTATGCCTATTTAGACCTTACAATATCATAAAAACTTTCTTTTGGGAGCTTATTAGAGAAAATGACGAAACTACCCTTGGCTCGTATTATTACATCTATGCTTAGTTACTAACCTATAGAGGTTGAGGTCTCACAGTACCATCACAATGTGTGAGTTTAAGTTAATGGAATAATTATGATTGTTATCTTTATGATATGTTGCATGTTAAGTTCATATTGAAGAATGTTTATGATCTATACTCGATGTTGGCATGAGTATGTGATTAGAGGAATGAAATGAGCCATAGAGATAGTCCCATAAGGTAAGGGGACTTAAGGAATAACAAAAATACACAATTTTGCCCAAAAAACAAAGGTTTAGAGGCTATCTATCGATACATGTAGAACATCTATTGATACATAGCATACAGAATGCAATAGGAAGCATTATACTTCAAATTTATCGATATATGAGTTCTAGAATTGTATGTATTGGCTTGTTTGAAGCCTTTTCAAAGGCAAAAAGGTTTTCTAATAGTTATTCACAGTTGTTTACATCAGATATGCTATTTCAAACGTGTTTAAATACCGTGGTTCATGAGATTAAAATTTAAATTGATTATAATTGGCATGAGATTATAAGTGCATGTTTACAAAACGCATGTATCGCCTAGCTTGTCCCTTTCGTATATCCACTCATAGAGTCTTTGTGACTCACATTATAACACTTCGTACTTTGATAATGTAAAGCCTGACCTTATAAAATACTTGTGATGGATAGCATGTTTGCATGCTAGGAAAGCCTCGAAAATCGTTAAAAGCCAGTAGTGTACTAAATAGTATAACTAAGTTGAACTAAGCTTTGAACTAGATCAAATAGAGAATTTAAGGTGAAATTGAGAATTTTAAAGTCCCAAAATGACTTAAAATGGTGATTCGGAGTTCGAGAATCGAATTGGAGTCAAATTGGAAATTTTGCTATCTAGGGGTAAAATGGTAATTTTGCCACTCGAGGACAAAATGGGAATTTTTTTGAAAGATTTTGATCATATTTGACTTATTGGAGTATAATTTGAGGTTGAGAAGTGAAAAATTGTAATCCCAGTATTTTTCGGAGCATAGGGGTAAAATGGTAATTTTGTCACCCCAAGGACAAAATCGTAATTTTCCACCACCAGGACACTTGTCCAGCACATGGTCTTCCCTTATCCTCATTTTGACCTTTGACTAATCATGTGGTGGAGAATGGAAGCATAATTATTAAAGTATAAAAAAAAA
>NC_030852.1:8101045-8108344 GCF_000208745.1 Theobroma cacao
CACTGGTATGTTGTAAATTTATGATTGGAAATTGATGGCTTATGTTATATTGTTATTGTGTTGGCATGACTGGTTGGGCTGTGTTTTATGAATTGTATGAATCGTTTTATTTTACCCTTGCAGGCTGGGTAGTATTATATTAGCCCTGTCATGCTGTTAAAATTTTATTATATGGTGGGTTTAGCTTGCTGCAGTGGGCGGATTCTGTGGACTAGCCTATTAGAGGGGCACGAAATCCGGATATAAATATGTACCTCGATCGGAGAGGCGCGTAGGGTATCTCTTGAGGTATGGTTAGAGTCCACGTCACGTCGAACCACCTCGTGACGATGAACTCTGCTAACGCCAAGGAACGACTGTGTTTTTCAAACTAAAAATATGTTTTCGTGTATACGAAATTTTTACAGCCTTGGCGGACTCGGTAAGATGCCTCGGCCAAGGTATCCCCGAGAATGATTTTGGCAGGAGCCAAGTTTTTTTTTTAAATACTCATAAGCCATGTTGACTATTTAAATGAAATGAATACTTATGTTATGAAAAACTTATTTGGATGAAATGTTTTAATAGTCTCATTTTACTCGGACTTTAGATCTTTTGAATGATGTTTGTTTACTCACTGAGATTTTATAATCTCACCACCCTCATTTCCCTCCATTTCAGGCTTAGATTAGACTGTAGATAGTTGATCTCATCGAGGACTATCGTCGGGTTTGTATTCTTCAAACTGTAGGTTTATAGTCCTCTTTACTTTTATTTATTCGGGGGCCTACTTATTATTGTAAATTAAATTAAATACTTTGACTTACTGTATTACAATATATATGAATTTATTTAACTTTTACGCTACAAAAATTATTTATGTATAACTCTAAAAATATTATTTTATAAGAAAATAGAATAATTTACTTAACATTTCTTTTATTTTCTTATTATATCCAAATAATCGAAATTTTGTTTTAAATGAAGATTTTAGACTTTAAAACTCACTTTTGATTATGAAGTATATGTTTTGTACTGTATATTACATTTTAGTCGGTTTCAAAATTTTTGGAGAAAAATGACTAAAATACCCTTGTGAGACGAAAATTATTATTTTATTTGTTTTGAATTGAAAAAAGCTTAAAATATTCTAGAACATGATTTTCGGCAACAGTTACTCACAGGGAAAATGAGATACTGATATTAAGCCTTGCGGGGTCCCGATTGGCATTCCGAGAAATAAGTGTCTATCGGGGTACTACGACGGTTGTCACGGGCTCAAGGGGAGTACCGGGTCATGACAATTCGATTGGTATCAGAGCATGGTTTAAAGATCAGAGATTTGGGTTTCAAAGCTTTGGATTTTAAAGTTTTTGGTTTTAAAGTTGTTTTAAGAAATCCACACTAACACTGCGTGGCCCGACGTTAAGTTAAGTGAAGTTAAGTTAAGTTAGGTTAGGTCGAATAGAATGCATGCATCTGCATATAGAGTCTAAGGTTGATTAAATTTGCCTTGTTCCCTTGTATAGATCACTATGCCTCCTAGACGAGAACACCTATCTGTTACTAGATCAGTAGGGAGAGGAAGGGGTCGTTCCCAACCTCGTCAGCAAGAGGTAGTAGAGGAGGGATCAGCTGCATCGACGTATCGAGCAGCACCTGCTGTTGAGCAGGTAGAGAGTCCTCCACATCCACCTCCTCCACCACCTACTGGTAGTCCTGCCATGCCTCTTGAGATGGCACAGGCATTGGCAGCCTTCTTTACCGCAATAGCTGGTCAAGCTCAGACTAGTCAGGCTCCACCTATAGTGCCTCAAACTACTCCTTCAGTTTCACCAGTATAGGATGTATCCATTTCTAAGAAGCTGAAAGAGGCTAGGCAACTTGGTTGCATGTCTTTCATGGGTGAGTTGGATGCCATTGTGGCAAAGGACTGGATTAACCAGGTTTCAGAGACTCTTTCTAACATGAGATTAAACGACGATATAAAGCTAATGGTGGCTACGAGATTACTAGAGAAGAGGGCTTGTACCTAGTAGAATTCGGTGAAGTCCCGTTCCACTACTCCTCAGACATGGTTAGACTTCCTAAGAGAATTTGATGGTCAATATTTCACTTATTTCCATCAGAAAGAAAAGAAGAGAGAATTTCTGAGTTTGAAAAAGGAAATTCCATAATTAGCTGACTTTGACAAGGACCTTCATTTGGACTTGATTCGGCAAAAGCTGTAGGTTTTCAGCTTCCAATGCATTTTGGTTAAATGTGGGCCCACGTGTCGTTGTAAAAGTAATTTTATGCTTTGGTTATTTGCTTTATAGTATACATGAATATAATTACCTTTTACGCTATAAGAATTTTTTACCGATAACTTTATAAAAATTATTTTATAAGAAAATAGTTTATTTTATTGAATATTTTTATTATATTCAAATGGTCAAATTTTCACTTCAAATGAATGTTTTAGATACTTAATTTGTTTTTAAATCACTAAATATATATTTTTGGCTTACCTACTACATTTTTAGCAAGTTTTGAGATTTTCGACGAAAAATGATGAAAATGCCCTTGTGAGCTAGAAAACAATATGTTATGTTCTAATTTGGAAATGACTCGTAATCCTTCGAATTACGATATTTGATAACTATTGCTCACTGGGGAAGTGCGAAAGTTGATACGAGAGCCTTGCGAGGTTTCGATCGGCATTCGGGGTGAAGAATGTCTGTCGAGGCTTCGCGGCAATTGTCACGGGCTTGATGAGAGTTCCGGGTCGTGATAGATAAGGTGGCTAATAGAGCTTATCGGATACCATTTGAGGTTAATTAGAGTGTTTAAGAGTGATGGAGGATGAAAGGAATACTTTGCAATAAAATATTTCATATGTGATAAAATAATAATATCTTATTGAGGTTGAAGTTGTGGAGTTAAAAAGGTGCTATAGAGCTAAATTGAGACAAAGTAAAATGTTTTGGTGCCCTAGAAGTCTAGAGGAAAATTTTGAGAATAAAATAATATTTTATTGATAAAATGATATTAAAATATTAATATTTTATCTGTTGTCAAAATTAATCATGAAGGAGGATTATATGACTAATCTAAGTGGGGGAGAAGAAGTAAGGAAGGATTTTGAAGGAAAACGATGTGAGTGGGGTGCACTTGTTTTTATTAAATAAAGTTAGCGGGGATAAGTAAATATTTAAATATTATGGTGAAACCGCGGTGAAGTGTAAACTTTATTTTTTTTTTTAAGACATGTAAAGGAAGGAAAATATAAGGAAATTGGAGTTTAAGAAATGTTGGAAGGACCCAAGTGTAAAGGATGAAAGTTGGAGGGTCACACGGTAAATAAAGAAAAATTTGAGGACTTATGTGCAAATTTTAATGTTTGAAGTAAAAAGGGGAATTTCCTAACCAAGGAAGGTTAGATTATGTGGAATATGAGATATACATGTGAAATTTATTATTACATGCAAATATGGTGTGCAAAAAGGAAAAGTTAGTGGGGGACATATGGGACCCCTACCATGTGAAGTAAAAGAAAGAATAAAACTAAAATTTATTTGCATGTAATGTGATTGGTGAATTGGTAGTCAAATGAAGAAGGAAGAAGATGAGTTACATGTGATTTGAATGGGTCAAAGAATGATTAAATAAAATATAAAGTAAATGTAGTGTATGGAATAAAGAAATCATGGAAAAAGAATGGAAATGCAAGTGGCGGTTGGAAAGATTTTACAGGCTTTAGCTTTGTAATTTTATCACATAAAGTTCAAGAAAGAAAAGTCAAAAGACATTAAGTCTTGGGCAAGCCACCCATGTAAAGAAAGTTAAGAGAAAAGAAAAGAAATCAATGAAAAAGAAAAATCCAAGAAGGTGGCGGATGAGAAAGGTTGTAAGCTTTTTGACTTGCAATTTTAACCACATGTAAGGAATGAGGAAATTGCCAAAATTGACCATGATTGCACAAGTTGCACATGAGAAAAGCAAAGAAAGAAAATTTAAGTGATGGGCATTTATGAGAATCCACCACAACAAAGGAAGGCAAAATATCTTTGCCTTGAGATCAAAATCGAACCTTGAATAGTAAAAGAGATAAGATTGGCTTGAAAGAAAGGAAGAAAGAAAGAAAGAAGAAAGAGAAGGGAAAGGAAAGGAAAAAAAGAAAGAAAGGAAAAGCACGGTTTGCACCAAATTAAGAGAAACAGTGAGGTTTCCTCCCTCACCTTGTAAATTTGTGTTGTTTCATCAATCAAAGAGTTTTCAAATTCAAGAGAGAGAACTTGTGGAGTGTCAATGGAGGTATTAAGCTCGGTTTTGTGATTCAAGCAAGGAAAGGTAAGGATTTTGGTTTTTAGCTTGAGTAATCTTTGAAAATGAGTTGATGACTAAGAGAAATGTCTTGTGGCAGCAAAGATTGGCTAGATTTGGAGGAAATTTGGTGACTTGCAAGCCACCAAACCCGTGGGTGTCTAGTGGATTTAAAGTGAAAGAACAATGGTCAGTTTGATACTACATTTGAGGCCTATGGTTAGTTTAATATTTTGAGAAATAATTGTGCAAGTGTTGGCAGCATATGGATGTAAATTATGGTGCATGCAAACTTAGAAAAATGCTTGATGAAAGTAGATTTATAATTGCTGCCAAGTATGATTGTGTAAGCATGAATTAACTATGGAAACTTAGTTAAGAATTTATTAGTTGAATTGCTGCCATGTATGAGTACATAAGTGATTTAGGTTTGAATGATTGCTAGGACGTGAGAAAAGACGAAGTGAGATATGGTGGCGTACTGGATGAGGTAACTGGTGACCGGTAAGTAGGATTAGTTATATACGCGCTTGAATTAATAGCAACGTAGTGTCCCGCTATTGTAAGGTGAGTAGAGGGTGTCTATTTCAAAATTTTTGTAACTATATAGCGATATACGCATAATAACCGTTGCTAGTTTTCTTAAAATGTATTTGTGGAAAGCATGAGCTGGTAATAACTATAGGAAATTGTGAATGCAAGTTGTTTTAAAAGTTGTTTTGGATATATCTATGGATAAGCTATATACATATGTAAAGTGTCTTAGAATCGAGAAACAAGCCTTTATATGATGTTTGCATCAAAATCTGTGCCTTATATTTTTGTGTGATATGCATAGCTAAATGCATTTGTTAAATGATTTAAAATGCGAGTTTTGAGCGTAGGTTTTATTTCGAATTTTGTACAAGTGTTTACACCATGCCATTTAATGTGAAAATCAATTTGAAGGGTTATCGAACCTTGATTTCAAATGATTTAAAGGAAAGGCCTCAAAAAACTTGATTTGGTTTTGAAAAAGGTTTTGACAAATCGAGAGTGTCGAGAGTAAGTCGGATGTCACATCAGTAAAGTGTGACCCTTGTGCACGGGTGAGCTCTAGCTAGAGAACCTTTGGGTCACTGACGGGCGATTAGGCGTGGTGGGGGCCATGGCCTATGATATATATACATGGCAAGGCCACGGGTTGTTATATGTGGCTAGGCCACAAGTGATATTCGTGGTTACGATCGCTTGATTCTCCGATGTCGGCCAACATCGTCGAGACTGCCATGGCATGTGGGAATCCGGTGGAAGCGATGCTCCCAAATGTTATATGTGGAAGTAGGTCCACGTGTGGTATTATGCTTTCCTACTCAAGAGCTTTGTGAATTTTTGACGCGTACTCTTTTGCATGGTGAAGAGTTAAGATTTTCTCTACAGCTCTCCTAATTGGAATAAAAGCTTTCAGTGCTTATTTAACGATCATGAATTGGTTTATGTAGCTTTATAAGTTGATTTGTTTATATGCCACACATTTTGGAAGCGTGCATGCTTTTATACTGTTTCTCGTACTTTGGTAGCAAGTGCTATTTTCTATGATTGAACTTTGTTTTACTACATGTGATTTCGACATCGTTTTGCCAAGTGAAATATTACATGATGATTTTACAGCATCATATTCAAGGCACAAACACTCTTGTTGCAATTTGATTTATCTAAGATTACTATTTTTATTTCGGTTTTATCACTCAAATGATCTGCCTTAAGCTTGTTTCCCATTTACGCCCTACTCACTGAGCCAAAAATCACTGAGTTTGTGAGACTCATCCCTTTATTTTTTTTTTTGCAGATAGTGATAAGCTAACAATGTCACGACCTGGAACCTCCCTCGGGCCCATGACAACCGCAGCGACGTCCCGATTCACACTCATTACCCGAAATGCCAACCGAAACCCCGCAAGGCTTACATATCAGTTTCTTTCCTTTCCTGTGAGCAATCGTTGTTAAACATTCCATTAAAAACAATTACCGATCGTTTTGGGCTCAAATAAATCCAAAGAAAAAATTTTTTTTTTAAAAAGATTTATAGACAAATATCACTATTCAAAATATTGATTAAAATATAACATTTTTATATAAAACAATATTTATAGAAACACGTGTAAGAAATCTTTTGTAATGTGTAAGTAAAATAAATTCATACATACAAAAATTTACTAAGTTATAATGTACAATAATGGTTACAGTGACAAGTGGCCCAAAATACACCCAGTGTTGGTGCTAGAAACCTACTGTCTATGTGGTAGAGATGTCAACTGGAATCCTCGACAAAATAGGGTATCTACAAGCTACCACAGACCTGAAATGTTTGGAAAGGAGGTGGGTGAGATTTTGTAATCCCAATGAGTAAACAAACATTATCATAAATATCTAAAGGCGAGTAAAATCGAGGCAAGTTTAAACAACAAATTACGAACCATTTCATAATGTTTTCAATTTATTTCTTAAACCATAAAATATTTGTAATTTACCAAAACAGTTGTTAAGGCTTATGTCTTTTATTAAAAACAAGGCTCAAGCCAAAACTAATCCTCGGGGATACCTTGGCCGAGGCATCTAATCGAGTCCGCCAAGGTTGTTATAACATTTACATGTGAAACATATTTTTATTTTTAAAACAAGCCGTTCCTTGGCGTTGGCCGAGTTACACATTCACGTGGGGGTTCGACGTGAAGTGAACTCTAACACTACCCCGGGAGTTACCCTCATCGCCTCTACAACCATAGTAACTATGAAACTGGGTTTATCGTGCCCCTCTAATAGGTAGTCCACGGAAACCGGTCACTGTAGTGACCAACCCACCAATTTTAATAAAATTTCGATAATATGACGTGGCTTTTATTTATTTATCCAGCCTGCATAGTAAAAACAGATTACATAAATTTCCCAACACACTTACAAAATATAGCCACATATACTTATATCTCATAAGCCATTCATAGGAAAATATATAATTTTCAAGACAGTTAACAGCCT
>NC_030852.1:8109183-8133174 GCF_000208745.1 Theobroma cacao
TCCAGCCCTTGATGTCACTTTTAGATCTCTCTCCTCAAGCATGCTAAATGGAAACAAAGGCATAGGAAAGGTAGAAATCAAGCTAAAGTAAAAAAATCTTATTGTTAGATGCGTAAACGGGCGAAAAACGCGAATTCCCCTTTGAATTTTCTTGTTTTTCTTTGGTTTTTCTCTTTTCTTCCTTTCCTCTCTATTTTCTCTCTTGTTCTTTCCTTATGACCGACCAGCACTTAGTATGGGGTTTAAATGGGCTGATTTTTCATTAAAATAATATTAAACAATTAAAAAGTGCCATGTGTCACTTTTCTATTGGCCCCTTTTTCAAATTTCATCCATTTGTTTCCAAATTTTTACCATACACTTGTCCCACATATCCATAACTTAGATAAAATTCTCAGACTTATCCAAAGTCTTGGTGGAGTAATTTTTGAAATTACACTTTTGCCCCCATAAAAGTCAAAAATTACATTTTTACCCCAAAAACTGAAAAAATTACCCATAGACATATTTTTCGTCCCTTATACTCATACCATTCTCCAATTTATCAAATGTGATCTAAATTCTCTCAAAATCTCAAATTTTATCCACGGGTGGAAAAATTACGATTTTGCCCCTAAACATCAAAATTTTCAATTTTTCCCCAAATGAACCATCGAACTCCGAACAATCATTTAGTCATTCCTTGACTATGAAATGTTAAATTTCATCCTACGATTCCTATTTGAACTAGTTCGAGGTTAAATTAATTCAAGTGTACCGTTAGGTACAATACCGGGTTTCGTCTATTCTTAGGGACTTTCCTAGCATAATAACATGCTACTCAGTGCATGTATATTATGACATGTATTTATAGGGTCGGGTTTTACAAACAAGCTATTTATCAGCATTCATTGTTCACTGCGATGTAGGTAAAGGCATATCCTAATACCCTATTCTGAGTCACTCCACTATTATAGGTTGGGTCAATTATAGTATATTGGTTTTGGAAGCAAACACTTTTGTACAATGTAGACATACTTATATGATGATGGAATACAATGTATAGAGAGTAGTTGCTATTAATAAAATTGTGATGATTATGAGATTTTCCAATGGATGTGTGGTAGTTGATAAATGATAATTGTGGTGTAATAGTTTGACAATTGACATTTGTGAAGGCTTGTTTGAGATTTGGCAGGTTCTCCCGCAAGTCTCGGATGCCGGTAATAATCGAGAAGAGGGTCGTTACACACATGTTATTTTCCTATTTATTTTGTTACAGATCAGTGATAGAATTTTGATAGTGGCCAATGTCATAGATACTAGTGTCTGAGCTTCATTCTTTGGTAGGTGTTTAACAGCCATTTTATGGTCAGTCACGTTTTGCGAAAAAGTTGGTCATATGTTAAAATTTATGGATTTGATTATGTTTATGGATTACGAACATGTTATGTTACTGTAGCCTATGTTCGGCATTTTATGTGGATAACTTTATGTATGATATTATGATGATGGTTCGAAAGCCTATATGAACACCTCAAAGTGTTGTTGATGATAATGATATTATGCACTATGGTAGTGGCACTTGTTGATATATATATATATATATATATATATATATATACATCAAATGCTTGAGCTTATACANCGGTAATGACATCCCACATCTCATAGTCATAAGCCCTAACATAAATGGACATTCTAGTATTCCAATAAGGATAGTTTGATCCATTAAATTCAGGAGGCATATTTATGCATTGACCCTCAACATCAACAAAATTTGTGACATGATAGTTTGACAATTGATATTTGTGAAGGCTTGTTCAGGATTTGGCAGGTTCTCCCGCAAGTCTCGGATGCCGGTAATAATCGAGAAGAGGGTCGTTACACACATGTTATTTTCCTATTTATTTTGTTACAGATCAGTGATAGAATTTTGATAGTGGCCAATGTCATAGATACTAGTGTCTGAGCTTCATTCTTTGGTAGGTGTTTAACAGCCATTTTATGGTCAGTCACGTTTTGCGAAAAAGTTGGTCATATGTTAAAATTTATGGATTTGATTATGTTTATGGATTACGAACATGTTATGTTACTGTAGCCTATGTTCGGCATTTTATGTGGATAACTTTATGTATGATATTATGATGATGGTTCGAAAGCCTATATGAACACCTCAAAGTGTTGTTGATGATAATGATATTATGCACTATGGTAGTGGCACTTGTTGAGTATATATATATATATATATATATATATATATATCAAATGCTTGAGCTTATACAATTAAGTCAAGAAGTTCCTTAGTTGTATAATGAGTATTATTAATGCATGCATGATGGATGATTTTATATGTAAATGGATGTTATAAGACGCTTCTGGATGAAATGATGAATGTTTAATGATGTTATGGTAAAAGGCTTGCTTGGGCCTAGCGAGTTATAGTTGTCTACATCCAAGCGCTGCTCATGATCCTTCTAGGAAATGGGATGTGACACCTCTTTAGCTGGCGGGATGCATAGGCTATAACCTTTTTGTCTGGCATCAATATGCAACCCAATCCAACCTGTGATGCATTGCAATACATGGTGCAACCTCTAGTCCCACTTAGTAGGCTTAATATGGGTGCAGAAATGAGACAAGCTTTAGGTCTTTAAAAACTAGCCTCACAATAATCCGACATTCATACTTGACTTCTTTCTGAGTCAATTTCGTTAGAGGAAACGTTAGCTTAGAGAAATCTTGCACGAAGTGTCTACAATAAATAGCCATACCCAGAAGACTCAAGATCTCCATAACATTTGTCTGTTTAGGCCAGTTCTGTACTACCTCTGTTTTGCGAGGATTAACTTGCACTTCTCGTTCATATATGACATGTCTTTGAAAGCTAACTTATCTCAACCAAAATTCACATTTCTGAAACTTCGCATATAGTTGATGCTTTTTAAGTGTTTGTAGCATAATTCTCAGGTGCTGTACATGTTTTTCTGGGCTCTTGGAGTGCACTAATATATCATCTATAAACACCACCACAAATTTATCCGGGTATGCTCGAAAAACTCTATTCATTAAATCTATGAAAGCTTCAAGGGCATTAATGAGTCCAAACGACATCACTAGAAATTTGTAGTGCCGTAACGAGTACGAGACGTAATCTTGGGTATATCACTTTCTTGTATTCTCAACTGGTGATGCCCAGGGTGTAAGTCAATCATCAAAAAGCACACTGCACCTTGCAATTGATCAAATAGATCATCTATTCTCAAGAGTGAGTATTTATTCTTAATTGTAATTTTATTGAGTTCTTGATAGTTTATGCATAGTTTGAGGCTCCCATCTTTTTTTTCATGAACAGCACTAGAGCTCCCCAAGGTGAAACACCTAGGCAGATGAAACCTTTACTTAATAAATCATTCAATTGCTCCTAGAGTTTTCTCAACTCAATCGGTGCCATACAATACGGATGTATCGAAATAAGTCTCGTGTTTGGAGCTAAGTCAATGCAAATTCAATCTCCCACTTGGGAGGTAATCCAGGTAACTCATCTAGAAACACATCAACATACTCATCGACTATCGGTATAGATTCCACACTCCCTTTGTTCACTTGAACATCTTCCATCATCGCTTGATACTTTTGGCAATCTTGCCTTGACGCTCGCTTTTTGGCTAGAGTCACCATAACCTCAACTGATAATAAGCTATTGTGCTCATAGATCACAAATGATGATTCTCTTGAAAACTTAAACTTCACTAATTTACGGTAGTAGTCCACCTTAGAAAAACAAGATGTTAACCAGTCCATTCCCAATATCACATCAAAATCTAGCGTCATTAACAACACTAGGTAGACCAAAGTGTCTCTGTCCTTGATACGGACCACGTAGGAATTATATACATATTTTGCCATAAACATTTCCTCTAAGGGAGTAGTCATAATTAAGGGCTCTTCCTTTTTGTAACAATATTGGTTCAATTTTGACACAAAATGAGGTGACATGAATGAATGTATCAAATTGAGGTCAAACAATATTAAGGCTTTAGTACTGCAAACATAAAGTGTACTTGTAACTACTGCATTTGGGGCTTAGGCATTGCGCAGTGCCAGAGTAAATACTCTTGCATGACCACCACTTGCGCTATCTTCTTGTTTTGTCTTGCTTCGAGAAGATATGGATATTCTTTTGCCCTTATTTCTTTTGGCATCTCTTATGGATAGCGTCGCCCTAGGTGGTGGAATCTCCATCAACTGTACATAGCCATGGTTATGTCCCGTTGACTGTTTATGCCTTAGACAATCTTTCGTCATGTGTCTCGACTGCCCACATCTAAAACATAATCCCATTGATTTGAGGCATGGTCCACTATGCATTTTGCCACAATTATTACATAAAACACCTCTCTGTTTAAAGCCCAAGTTTGATGCCCCACTAAATAGTTCTCACCTTCAAAAGGGCTAAAAGAATCACTATTTTGGGTGGCCTGTGCGTTAAAGTAATCCCCTTTTAGCCATGTCGGCCCATTGAGAGTGGACTCTGAGTCTTGCTAGAATTCCTTTGACCTTGTTGGCTCTCTCTTCTAGCTTTCTGACTCTTGTTCCTTTCCATCATAGTCCCTATTATCTTGTTTTTAATCAATCTGGCTGCATCTACCATTGCAAAGTAGGAAGCTATCACGACCCGGAACCTCCCTCGGGCCCATGACAACCGCCGCGACGCCCTAATTAACACTCATTACCCGAAATGTCAATCAGAACCCCGCAAGGCTTACATATCAGTTTCTTGCCTTTTCTGTGAGCAATCGTTTTTAAACATTCCATTTTAAACAATTTCCAGTAGTTTCCTGCTCAAGTAAATCAAAAGATAAAAATATTTTAAAAGGATTTATAGATAAATATCACTATTTAAAATATTGATAAAAATATAGCATTTTTTTTATATAAAACAATATTTATAGAAACACATGCAAGAAATCTTTTGTAATGTGTAAGTAAAATAAATTCACACATACAAAAATTTACAAAGTTATAATGTACAATAATGGTTACAATGACAAGTGGCCCAAAATATGCCCAGTGTTGGTGCTAGAAACCTACTGTCTGTGTGGTAGAGATGTCAACTGGAATCCTCGACAAAATAGGGTATCTACAAGCTACCACAGCCCTGAAATGTTTGGAAAGGAGGTCGGTGAGATTTTGCAATCCCAATGAGTAAACAGACATTATCATAAATATCTAAAGGCGAGTAAAATGGAGGCAAGTTTAAACAACAAATTTCAACCCATTTCATAATGTTTTCAATTTATTTCTTAAACCATAAAATATTTGTAATTTACCAAAACAGTTGTTAAGGCTTATGTCTTTTATTAAAACAAGGCTCAAGCCAAAACTAATCCTCGGGGATACCTTGGCCGAGGCATCTAACCGAGTCCGCCAAGGGTGTTAAAATATTCACACGTGAAACACATTTTTATTTTTAAAACCAGCCGTTCCTTGGCGTTGGCCGAGTTACACATTCACGTGGGGGTTCGACGTGAAGTGAGCTCTAATACTACCCCAGGAGTTACCCTCCTCGCCTCTACAACCGGAGTAACTATATAACTGGGTTTACCGTGCCCCTCTAATAGGCAGTCCACGGAAACCCGTCACTGCAGTGACTAACCCACCAATTTTAATAAAATTTCGACAGTATAACGTGGCTTTTATTTATTTATCCAGCCTGCATAGTAAAAACAACTTACATAAATTTCCCAATGCACTCACAAAATATAGCCACATATACTCATTTCTCATAAGCCATTCCTAGGAAAATATATATTTTTCAAGTCAATTTGCAGCCTCCAATTACTCAATTTCATAATCAATACAATATATTTTTATTTGTCACATTTATTCCTAAAACATCAAAAATCCCGTTTTAATCTCGTTTTCATTTCATAAAATACATAAAGGGCATTTAAAAATAAACTCTAGATAATTTACAATAATAATAAGTTTACTCACCGTTTGTACAAACTAAAAGCTTTCTAAGCGCCCCGATCACTACTCGTCGGGTACGACTTCTTTGCCTTTTCCGGAAGGCTCTCCTCCTAGACACATTACAAAAATTTACACAATTCATCACATTGATGCTAAATCA
Organism: Theobroma cacao; assembly: GCF_000208745.1. Lineage (NCBI taxonomy): Eukaryota > Viridiplantae > Streptophyta > Magnoliopsida > Malvales > Malvaceae > Theobroma > Theobroma cacao. The sequence goes on from NC_030852.1 coordinate 8,115,299, forward strand.
CTATATAATTAACTTAAATCCTATACTAATGCATGGTATGAAATGCAATAGCCTAAAACGGCTTAAACGCGGTATTAACCTATTTTTGGCACTTTGCCCGATAAATTGCTAACGCGCTCCATTTTAGCTCTAAATCATCCCATTCTCTCTCCAACATTTCTAACCATTAAATATCAGCCAATAACCTTCTAAAAACAACAAAATCAGCTCACTCCCTTCCTTGGAAAATTCGGCCAAAAATGGGACATTAACTCGGTTAATTTTCTACTTTGTTTTTCTATCACGTTTAATCGTTTTTCATCATTTTCTCTTCATTTTCCTTAGAATAAAATCAATTCATCATCATTGTACAGCATTGAGCATCCAGCCAAGAGTGGGTATTGTGAAAATTTAATGATTTCTTGCCCAATTTAATTTCTAAACACATTTAACTAACTAAAACTATCAATTTAACTAAAAATCAAAACCTAAAAATTTCAATTTCTCTCCCCTAGAATTTCGTCCAGCCCTTGATATCACTTTTTGATCTCTCTCCTCAAGCATGCTAAATGGAAACAAAGGCATAAGAAAGGTAGAAATCAAGCTAAAGTCGAAAAATCTTACTGTTAGACTCGTAAACGGGTGAAAAACGCGAATTCCCCTTTGAATTTTCTTGTTTCTCTTTGGTTTTTTCTTTTTTCCTTCCTTTCCTCTCTATGTTCTCTCTTGTTCTCCCTTATGGCCAGCCAGCACTTAAAATGGGGTTTAAATGGGCTGACTTTTCATTAAAATAATATTATTTCATTAAAAAAATGCCACGTGTCACTTTCCCATTGGCCCATTTTTAAAATTTTATCCATTTGTTTCCAAATTTTCACCATACACTTGTCCCACATATTCATAGCTTAGATACAATTCTCAGACTTATCCAAAGTCTCGGTGGAGTACTTTTTGAAATTTACACTTTTACCCCCGTAAAAGTGAAAAATTACATTTTTGCCCAAAAAATTAAAAAATTGCCCATAGACATATTTTTCATCCCTTATACTCATACCATTCTCCAATTTATCAAATTTGATCTAAATTCTCTCAAAATCTCAAATTTTATCTGCGGGTGGTTAAATTACGATTTTGCCCCTACACTCCAGAAATCACCAGAATTAAACTTTTTCACTTCCTATCATTAAATTATACTCCAAATAGTTAATCTTGGTCAAAAATTTCACTCCATGATCAAATTATTATCTTATGTGGCAAAATGACGATTTTACCCCTAAACATCCAAATTTCTAATTTTACCCCAAATGAACCCTCGAACTCCGAACAATCATTTTTTAGTCATTCCTGGGCTATAAAATATTAAATTTCATCATACAATTCCTATTTGAACTAGTTCGAGGTTAAATCAACTCAAGTGTATCGTTAGGTACGATACCGAGTTTCGTCTTTTCTTAGGTGCTTTCCTAGCATAATAACATGCTACTCAGTGCATGTATGTCATGACATGTATTTATAGGGTCGGGTTTTACAGAAGCAAACCTTTAGGTGGCAATAACTTGGAACAATGGCTCAATCAAACCTCTAACTAATCTCTTGATCCTCCGTTCCTCAATCAAGACCAAGTCAAGTGCATAGTGGGATAATTGGGTGAATTAGATGTCATACTTTGTCATCAACATATCTAGGGTTTGGATTAAGGTCTCAAATTCCTGTGCTTTGGTGTCTCTCATGTTGTCAGGCAAAAAACGGTTTAGAAATGCTTGGACAAATTTTTCCCATATAAGTGGAGTTGATCTTCCTCTCTTAAGGGTTACAAACAAAATCTGGGTCACATCTTTCAACCGAAAACCCACTAACTTAACTGATCTCTAGTTGGAACTTCCTAGTTCTTAGCATATACATTCCATATCCTTTAAGAATCTCTACAGATCCTTTTTGGCATCTGATCTGGTAAACCGCGAGGGCTTAAGTTTCATGTAATCTGACAATGTCACCATAATTGCCCCACTACCATGTTCTGCCATTGGCATGTAGTTCGAGTCCTTAAAACTAGAGTCAACCACTCCTTTGACTGCACTTCACCTAACTATGAAACTCGGCAAACTCATGTTCCAGACTTTGTAGCCCTGCTATTAAATCTTACAAGGTGACACCTCCTCCCCGTCGGGTGATCATCTTTAGCTCCCTCATAATCATCGCTTGTGTGCACATCTTTAGGATCTACATTTCAAGTGTGTCTAGCAGCTTTGATAACTCTATTTTAGAGAGTTATCTTACATTCTTTCGAGCCTAAAAATGACTAATGTTCTTATGTTTTTCATTAATTTAGACATTGTTTTTAATTTTTCTTAGTATTTACTTTATGCATGCCTTAGTAGTTTAAGTAAATAATTTGAGTTTATTTTCATGTTATTAAGTCTATTTTATACCTTCTATTGATTGTGTTATATGTTGATGAAGGTGCAAAAGAGCTTGGAAGTCAAATTTGCAAAGGATCATGCACTTTTGCTTATGTTGACCACAAACCATGCTGTAGTAATCAAAGCATATCTTGAGCTACAAAACTTTGATCTACACAATTCATAAACCTATGGAAAGATAAGAGGAAGAGCTACAACTTTGACGTTCAGTACTTCACCCAGTTCAAAAGGGATCATGGTAAAAAATGCAAAGGATTGAGACTAAATGCAGTAGACTACATTTGGTGTGGACAGTAGCTTGGGCGCCTAGGTGCTAAATGTACTACCCAACACCTTAAAAAGGCCAAAGAAAGAACCTTGGGTGCCTAGGCACCAAAACGTGACTCTGCACATTATTGGCTATCCGATTTTACATCAAATGGCCAACAAAGAAGGTACAAATACAATCATTTTTGGGTTGAAAAAAAAAAGATTTAGACACTAATTTGGGCAAAAAGAGGCTAGAACCAAGAGGGAAAAAGAAGAGGAAATCAAGAGATTGAAAGATCAAAAAGCTACTCTAAAGAATTTCTCACTCTAGATTTGATTTTCTCTCTCTAACTTTTTTTGTAAAAATGCTTCATTTTGCTGAGATTTATGTTTGTATTTTGAATATGTTGAGCTAGAACTCTTAATCTAGGGTTATGGTGGATTTTAATATGTAGCTTGGATATTGTGTCGGTTCATTACTTATTTTCATTGGAAACATTGATATTTACTCAAATTTGATTTTATTGCCCATTTTTATGCTTGATCACTGTTTAAATGTGTTAGTTATTTAGATAATACTTAAGAGAGTTAGTCTAAATTAGATCATGATGTGGGTAATGTGTGTTCACTACACTTAGAAATAAATTTGAGTGTTTTGATATGCAATTAGGGTAGGCATACACCTTGTTGCTACATATAGACAATTTTTAGAACCTTGGCTTCAAGAACTTAATTTAGTTTTTTCCTATAGACATATAGCGATTCAATTAAGCTAGGCAATTCTGTAATATCTTGATGGAGAATTACACATGCTTTAGGATTTTAGACTAGCATCAATTTCGATTAAGATTAAGTAATTAAGCAAACACAATTCCAAGTGAAATATTAAAGGATACCATAATCCTAAACTATTAGACCATTACTTCCACCTCAATTTATTATTTGCACTTCTTAGATTAAAATTAGTTAATTAGATTACTTTTTAATCATTTCTCAAATTTTGGTGCTTGGATAAAATTAGCTTGTTTTAATTTTAGTAAATTAGCAAAAACTAGTAAACTAACTCCTCCAAGGATCGACAAACTCAACTTATCACTGTATTACTTGTTTTGATTGTGTGCACTTGCATGTAGTCTTTGCTTGTATTTTGCATTTAATTTTGAGCACATTTCATATCACACAACCAAAGTAGCACAACAAGTTTTAGTTCTCCCATGACTCCTTGACGAAGACGTCTGCAGTCTAATCGTAGTCTCATTCTGGGCATCTTGTTCTACCATAGCCTTTAAGGCGGCTCTCGACTTAGGCGACATCTTTACCTAGACGAAGCGACGCCATGTTCAAAATTCTCAAAATCATGGGTGAGCTTACTAAAGGACTTGGGATTTTCGCGTAACTTGTCACTCATGAATTGTGCTGTAGTCACAAATCATGAACAAGACTCTACATTAGTCTCGATACTCCGCTGGCAACATAGGAGGACCTAGGACACTCTAGAACTTAGGCACTCTAATAACAACTTTGTCATGACCCAAACCGGGGGAGCTGTGATTTGCACAAACAAGTTTAGCAGCCAAGCTCGCAAGAATCGAGAAAGCCTTCGTACATAGTCCAGATTAACATATTTCATTCATATAGAAGCCCCATAACCATCATCATTTCATAAAATTTTCCTAACTTAACATTCAACATTAACCCACTTGGCTTATAATCACATAAATCTTAATATCATTGTTCACATAGCCATACATTGGCTAACTCATTAATTCATCTAAACATTTCATTACATAAACATAGGGCAGCGCAGTGCCCACATAATCTGTTAAGGACATATCTTAACAACATAGTGCGTAAGCCTAAAACTAGACTACGACTCAGCAGAGTTGACTCATCATAAGGGAAGGCATACTGGATGCCAAAATGTCTATCTATATGACAACGATGCTAAGCCACCTGAACCTTGCTGTTTATTTATCGACACAATACAATTAAAGGGGTGAGTCATACAATACTCAATGAGTGTGAGCATAAAATCGAAAGTAAAGTGCAGGGATAGTTGCTACACATATCCTTTAAAATGCTTACATTATAGTAGGACTAAACATGAACATAATGGGACAAGTTAGGCATCACCTATCATAAACACCTTTAATCATAGTTATGGTAGCCATACTATGTTGCATACATGTATACATTCTAGATACAAGGGTGAGGTAATCTATCCTTGTTGTACTTATCATATCTTGTCATCATAGCCATTTATCGGCTTTGTCTATTGCATGAACCAGCCCACCATATGACCGTGTACATACATGATTAGCATACTTACCTTATCACCTCTCATATCGACTCTAAACCCTTAAGCTCCACAAGCTTGCATTGCATCATCTTTTGTTAACATACAATTATGGCTCTTACCTCAACCCTTCACATTTATCATGATTCATAAGCATAGCTGATAATTATATTTTATAGAATTATTTTATTCTAATTTTATTATTAAATATTAGCTAAGTCCTCAATTTTTAATTATAATTTACTTATTTTTAGTTGTTTTTATAATTAGGTTACTTTTAAGTTAGTTATTTTAATTTTATGTTATTCCTTTTAATTTGGTTATGATTTATTAGTTTTTATATTTCTTTTGTAGGATTAAAAGTGATTGGGCTTAAGTTTGGAAAGTAAGATGTTAAAAGACCCAGAATCTGCTTGCATATGCTTTAGTATTTTGGCCATATCTCGAGCTACAAGACTCCAAATGATGCGATTTGTGGATTAGTGAAAAGCTAAGAGACAGAGCTACAACTTTTATGAGATCAATTTGCCCAGTTCTGCTTCTAAGATAGAGAAAATCACATCAAAAAATAGCTAGACGTACTGTGCTGGGAACGAAAATTTGTAAAGATTGACAATTGAATTTTGGGCCTCTTATTGTACTTTTAAGCCCAATTAAACCCTAGGTCAGCTTAAGGAACTTTAGGTTAAGTTTATTAGTATAAATAGGATATGTTTAGCAACATTAAAGGAGAACTTTTGAGAGACTCAAGAAGTTAGAAGTTGAGGCTGAAACTTGGAGATCAAGGCGAAAAATATTGTTTTGTTTTCTTCCTTAGCTTTTATCTTTCTTGATACTTTCAATGGTTGAATTTTATATAATGTTATTTTATTTTACAATTATGAGTAGCTAATTTTTTTTTTCTAGGATTGCAATTGAACTCACATGTAGTCTAAGTTTTTAATCTCTTTCTTACTTATTTTTAATGGGATTTGAATTGTTTATTCCAATTTGTTCTTAATGCTTTTAATTGCTTGGCCACCAATTAAATTGATCTAAGAACCTAAACAAAATTGGGAAAGGGAGTTTAGAATAAACTAAAATTAGGATAGCATATGATCATATTAATTGATTTACGTATAGGATACGGATATACCTATAGGCCATATGTAGCCAGATTAGAGCTTGCACTTAATGAGTTTGTTTTAATTTCAATTCACATAGGGATATAGTGTTTTGGTTAAAATAGATATTTTTATAAAATGAGTCGGGAGACCCTTATAAATAATTTAGGACTCTAGGTTAGTAATTCAACCCATTGAAATAAGTTAAGGAAGAGAGGTAAGATTTAGATTAAGTGTGAGGGATATTGTAAACCTAGGTTTATTGATTGGGTATTTTCTCAAGTTATTATTTTGATTTTTCTTGTTGGTTTTAATTTTAGTTTTAATTAATTATTTAATTTTGATTATTTGGATAAGATTAAATTGTTCTAATTTTAGTACTTAGTAAAGTTTTAGATCAATTCCTTGTGGGATCAATACCCTTCTTACTAATATACTATCTATTCGATACGTATACTTGTGTCGTAGGATTTTAACTAACAATAGCATAACATAAATCACATGTTCACATCCTAAGGCATGCCATTACATAGTTATAGCATCATATCATAAAGGGTCCTCGTTAGACATAACATTACCAGTGTGGTGGCCAACCCGCAGACAACATATCATATCATTGCTTAGTATCGTAATCACCGACGAAAATAATATCATGCCTAGTGCCGAAGCAACTGGTGGTGTACATAGTCATCATCTGAAATATCTTGAAGGATGACATCATAGCATTGTAGGCGGGAACCACAAGCAAGACGAAACCACCATCCTTGTAAGTGATACATATCATCATTGCCTAGTAGGCAGGAATTACAAGTGAGACGAAACTACCATCACTGCTTACCACCATCCTTGCCAGCAACATGAACATCAAAGCATAGCAGACATAAATCACAAGCGGGACAATACCACTATTGTAGTACCCCGTATTTTGATACGGTAGCTAATAAAGTTTATAGATGCCAATTAAGGTTGATTACTAAGTTAAAAGGGTAATTCAGAAGTGAACCCATGAAATCTCGATCTCCATAGACACATAACTAAAAGTAAACGCGATAATGCAGACCAAGGATAATTTCATAATTTCTCCTGGTGAGCTACTACGAGTGGGTTTTTTTGATGCTATTAAGGTCTAAATAGGCCTAAGGAATGAATAAATGATATGTAATGATGAAAACACAAAGAAAACTAGAAGTGACAATAATTTTCACAATAGGGGTAAAATGGTCATTTTGCACCTCAAGTCAAAATTTTAAGTTTTCATAAACTCGAGTAGTTTAGATCATTGTGGACCTCGTCCCAGTGTCAAAAGAATAAAAAGATTACACAAAGGATTGGAGAAGAACAAGTTAACTTGCTAAATGGCATTTTCATAATTTTCAAGGGAATTGGATAAGTTTGAGCTATAAATATCTTCTCTTTCCAGCAGCTTCTTCAATTTTTAGCAGCTTTTTCTTCTTCCTCCTTCCATCTTACATTTGTTTCCCCCTCCATGGAAGCATGGTATGAAAACTTCATAACTTTCTCTCTCTAGCTCCAATTTCCATGCCTTGGTGCACCTTTTCATGTCATTGTTGTGCTCTTTCACTCTTTTACTTCAAAACCCTTGAAAAATCCCACTTTCATACTTTCTCTCACTAGTTAGGTGTTTAGAGACAAAAAGAGAAACTTTCCATAATAGCTTGAAAACTCTTGAAAAGAAGTTCAACTATAAGTCCACAAAGTTCCAACAAGGCCTCACATGTCCGTTTGAAGTAATAATCGAAGTTAGAGTCGATTAGAGGTTCAACAATCCTGGTGAGTGAACTGGCATTAAAAGGTTTTGGGATGTGTACACAAGTATGTTTGATTGAATCCCTAAAGTGTTTTATTTATTTTATCTTCAAAACTGGTGCCTTGGGAACAAGCCTTTGATAAATTGTTTCTATATGTGACATGTGGTTGTTATGAATTGTTATACTACTACATTATGTTTTTATATATATATATATATATGAATAATGTTGTGTAATGATATTGACCCGGCTATGTGCTAGTAGGAGTGCGCATAAGCCGTTGCTGACCCAACTATGTGCGAGTGGGAGTGCGCATAAGCCGTTGCATATGAGCTGATGATGATGGGAGGGTGTGCATGATGATGGGTATATATATATGGATATGTGTGTTATAGAAAGTTCATGAGTATGGTATATGGTCTTGTACATGTGAATCTTGCATGTTGAACTTTGGAGATTTTTCAGTACTTCATGTTGAAATTGGCATGATGAATCTTGAGAATGTCCCATTTTCTTGCAAATTGAGTTTATTGCAACACCAAATGGATTTTTAGTGCAAAGGAGGTCCTTTTTCACTTAGGTGCCCTGCTTCTCACTACAGCGAGAAAGCATTATCACTACAGCGAGAAACATTATGTTTTGGCAGCAGAAAGCTCACTGCAGCGAAAATAAATCTCGTTGCAGCGAGAAACTCTCAGGTTCTAATGCAGTGTGTTCACTTTGATGAAGATTTTGACCACCTTCATTTCTGAACTGGGAAAAGTGGTAAACATAAAAGTTGTAGCCCTGCCTCTTATATTTCTAATAGTTCAAAAATTAGGTCAATTGGACTTTTGTAGCAGGAGATATGCTAGAAAAACTAAAATACATGCAAACTGGTACTATTTCTCGCTACAGCGAGAATGAACTTCGCTGTAGTGAGAAACATTCTGTTGTACATGCTACTCTATTCGGTTTTTGACATATTTTTCACCCATTTAACTTCATGGATTGATCATGGGTTGTTGCAACACTATGAGGTTATTAATCAAAGTTTGAAATGAGGGGTTTTCAGTAAGAAATTAAATCAATTCATTGTTTTCGAAACAAGTGCATCATGATTTCCAAATTCTTCCTATTGATTGCTTGTTCCCTTCTTATGTTCACTCACTGAGTTTTATACTCACGTTTTTAAAATTCATGTTTTCAGATTTGGAGGCAGTTGGGACCTAGATTGAGTCGCACACATATGCTCGCCTTCTTGGTAGGTACTATGGCATCTCAGTAGCTGTACCTTCACCCACGGTCACTCCGCTGACGGTCAAGAGTCTTATGTTTATGAACATGTATAAGTAATGAAGACCACTAAGATTCATGTTAAAAATCAAATATGTATATTTGATTACTGAAGCCACCGTAAGGTGGCAAATGAGTGATACTATGTTAGGATAATACAATTGTGAGTATTGGGTTACTATAAAATGTGATTGAAATATTTTTAGTTGAGAATTACAATATGGGTTTGAGAAATGATGGTTTGGAATGATGATCGAGATTGCATAAAAAAAAAAAAAAGGCTTGCTTAGGCTTAGCGGGCTATACCCATCTAGGTTCATCTGTCGATCATGATCCTTTCAGGAAATGGGATGTGACAAAGTTAGTATCAGAGCCTTAGGTTTAGTCGAGTCCTAGAGATTCTCATGTCAGTCAGTGGAGTTGTCAGAGTTAATGTAGAGTGTCTTGTTTATGGTTTGTGACTGTAGCATAAGTCATAGATAGGAGGCTATATGAACTCCTATTCATAGTAACCTACCTCCTGCTAACATTATGTAAAGGTCATAAGTGGTGCTGTTGTCCGGGTTTGAGATACCACCCGAGACACAAACTATTATTGGAAAGATTTTTAAGCAAATGCTCCTAATGAAAGGCCAATATAATGATATATTCCTCCGACTAAGGATGAAGGAAGGTGGAGCTGGACTATTAAGTCCGTAATAGTTTATTCATTTGGTGGAATTATGATTTGAACCCATGGTTAAAAAAAAAATTATAATTAAAATTTTGGAGACTATGGATTGTATTTGAGGTCAATATAGGGAGGACGTACGATAATGGTAATAAGAGTTGTATTTTGACTGGAATGAATAATGATTGTTATGACTTACTTAAGGTTTATAAATTTAAGTATCAAGGAAAAATGTAAACCAATGTTTATGTGCACGGAGGTAAGTGCACTATGTTAATTAAGTTGGACATGCCCCTATAGAAATGGTGTGGGCTTTTAAAATATTTTATAAGCGTATAAGTGTTGAATATGTGTATAGTAGCTTAAATGGAGTTGGTTTTGATTTCAACTAAGTGATTGTGAGATTCCAAGGCTTAGATTGAATTATTGTGGTTTATGGTTATAATTGCATGAATTAGCTCAAGGGTGAAAATCACGGATTATTATAATTGATGTATGGTCATGAAGTAAAAGGCTAGTAAATCATCTACTCTAAGGATGAGCATGAATTTTGCTATGCTTAGTGTGGAGCCAAAGGATTAAAGGACTAGATATGGATTTAGTAGTTTGAAATTAAATGACATGGAAATGACAAATTCAGTCTAAGTGCCATATGGAGTTCTATATGAAGATCGATATATGAATTGCTTTGAAGGTCAATTTAAAAATATATTTGGTTCAATATGCAACCTATGATGTAAATAATTAGTCTTGAATGTGATTTCTCCAAAGGTAAGGAACTTAAAATATGTGGATTTTCGGATATGCTCTAAGAGGAAGCTTCTGCATCCTAAGCTTAAGAAATTTTGATCTTATGATTACAAAAGCAAGATACAAAAAAAAAAAAAATGAATTGTTTATCTTATGGATGTAATTGGTTAAGACTTGATGAGTAAAGTCAAGATCTCAACACTAAGTGGTGTACAATTTGATATATGTGTACCTAAGAGTAAATTTGGAGATCATTGCTTAATCAATTTGCACTGAATGTTGTGGTGAAGGTATATGAATGTTGGTAGTGAAGTATGTCCAAAGTGAGATATGTGGAGACTAATGTTCTGATCACAAATTTGTGACAGAAAACTAGTTTTGCAAATTGTGGTTTTTGTGACCATGAAATATATGGAGGTTACCAATATGTAAGCATACACTCAAAGTTGTATATCTTGTGATCCCCATGTATCATATGGAAGGAGATATCCCATAAGGGAGTTTACCCTGATTTATGGTTACATGACTATAGGCTTGGCATGAGATTGAGAATGCCCTGGAATAAATGTGGAATATATTGTGAAAGGTTGAAAAGCCACATATATACATTAACAAGGTCAATAACATGAATGAGGGGGAAATATGGATGTTGATATGCTGAGCATAAAGAGCTTAAGGATAATTAATGCAATTATACTAAGTTAGATGGTATGATCTGAACTAAGAACAAGGACACCTTGAGAGATTTAAAAATAATGTCCAGTGGGGTCAGTGAGCTCAAGTGTTATCGTGCATACAATGAATGATTAAGTAGAGTGGCTTTGAAGATAAGCCTTTGATTGATTAAGTTCTTAATGGAGCCCTATTAAAGGAAGTGTTTAAATGTTTTGGAAGTGTATGGAAAAACATAAGAGAATATATTAGCTTGACTTACTATAAGAGGTCGAATTTGGATGGCCATGCATGGTTTGTGAACAATCAAGCAGTATAAAGTATGTGCTCATAAAGGGAGCTATGATTGGTAGATAAAGGTGGAACTTCAGAATTTCACTGTCATAGTTATTAGATTATATTTTGTATTATATAATATAGCGTAGAACATCAATGATGAGGTTGTGTTCAATGCTTTAGGCCTTGAACTGTAAAATATGGACATGTATCCACCTTATGAATACCCTAATGAGATAAATTCGAAAGACTTTTCACAATGAGCAAACATTAAAGCTTAAAGAGCAAATGGCTATACAGTCAAGTTGGGCTTGTGACTGACATGTCACATAAGTATGAAGATATGATACAAGGATAAGTATACTTGGAAATACTTGTTTGAGGCAACGATTATCCTACCGTTTTGTGGACCCGATGAGGTTCTGGTCTCGACATAATGGTATACACAAAACATAAATTGTGAAATATGCTTCGCCATAAATTCCTGTTTATTTTGAGTAACTATCAAGGTAAAGTGCTTCATAGGGATAGTGGAAGGTTAAATTATGCTTCAAATGTTTAGAAAAGGAGGGTGACATGGTTTGATTAAATGATACTACCCTTGGTAAGGGAATAGAAATGCACTACAAAAATTGTAGAAATCTACTTAAAAAAGAGATGATGATTTGAGAATTCAAGTACTCGTATACGAGTAAAGATTTGGTAATGAGATATGACCTAGAGATGGAATACTACAATATAAATTTTGACTAAGAAAATCGACTTACAAAACACGTGGTGTTTGGAGATAATGCCAATTAGTGGTTAACTCTTGTATGAGAATGGAATACTGGAATCAGCTTTGTGTATTCACCACAAATGAGGAGCATGATCTAACCAAGCAAAAAAAAAAATGATTCTAAACTTGATTGTTGGTTATTTTGATTTTACAGATGGCTTATTGGGCTTCATATGCTTAAGGCTATTCGAATTTAAAATTTTTGAAAATATATATGTATGGATATATATGTTGCATATTGGTATAGAAGCTCATGCAGAGTTAGTTATAATTTGATTCGATGATGATATTCTATCAATGGTTATAGTGCTAGACAATGATTAATATAATTATCGCTGATTTTGGCAGTGAACAAGTGGATTATAATGTCGTTAGCTTAAAAGTAAGTGTTTATACTTTAGGTATGAGTTCATTAAATTCTATTATATCATGATCAAAATTGGTGTTTTGTTATAGCTTGAAAGGCTTGGCATATGAACTAGTTTAACTGTGAGCTAGAAATTGTTAAGTTATTATGAAGTACACAAATAGAAAAGTATGACATGAATTTAATATCCTAAGGGGCAATGGAAAATGATGTATCAGTTTTGGTATAGCTTCAATATATATAGTTTTGATATAAAAAGATGTGGGAAAAAGTTTATAGCTTATGCGTAAAGGTGTGCATTTGAATTCCTATAATCAAAAGTGTAAATTCTGCCTTGTTTGGCATAAAGCCCATGATTGAGAATGAATGATTATGGATTTAATTTTCTAAGGTAAAAAGGACTAAAAGAAGTTAATATCAGAAAGGTCTTAATAGATGATTCTTAAATTTTAAAGTGCACTTAAGGAGAGATAAATATTTAATTTGATCTTCAGATTGATAAACTAATGAGGCCATGAGATTTGATGTTTGGAGTAAATTTGAGAAATATCAAGTTAAATATGTTGTGGGTGATTTATGACGAGCAAATTAGTTATGACATCGAAAATGTAGAAATGTTTAGTAATCAAAATGAGACTTGGGAAGGAACTTTGAAGGAAAAATTTTGAGCAACTTTAATCTTGAGAGGTTGAGTTATTGATTAAGAGATTGGTTAAGATTATAAGGGGGTATGTGGAATGTCATAATTTATTGAAATGCCTTGTGGTATAAGTTGAGATTTATCTAGTGAGCACTCGATCATGAAAGAATTGGAGTTTGTTTTTAGGAATATGGTTACTAATGGTTATCGAATTTGAAACATTCGTGATGTTAAATATATATGAATAAATAAAGAGCATTTGATTCTTATGTATTGTGAAATGCTTAAACAAAATTTATATGGGAGAGTGAAAAGTGAAATAGAGATTGGTTGACAAATTAGACTCATAGTCAATGGTGGAATAGATGCTTGAATATTGGAAGGTTTGATAAAAGAGCAAGGCAGAGGAGTTGCGGATGGTTAAGTAAACATGCATAATTGATGATTTAAGGATGATTTGATTGAGGTGTGACTAGAATTAATAGCATATTTGAATTCCCTTCATAAGATAAAGAATGATATTGTTTTGATCCAACAAGAGTGGTGCACATAACTATAGACTATGACATTGTCGAGTTTTCTATAAGATTGGAAGTCAATATGATGCATAAACCAAGATGCTATGTTAAGAATGCCTAATGAAAGCGATGTGGCAGAGCTTTAGAACTTCGATTATTCACCCTATGTCGATTTGAATTCGAAGACGAATGCATTTTAAGTGGGGGAAACTGTAGTACCCCACATTTTTATACGGTAGCTAATAAAGTTTACGGATGCCAATTGAGGTTGATTACTGAGTTAAAAGGGTAATTCAGAAGTGAACCCATGAAATCTCGATCTCCATAGACACATAACTAGAAGTATATGAGATAATGCGGACTAGGGTAATTTCGTAATTTCTCTTGGTGAATTGCTACAAGTGGGTTTTTTTGATGCTATTAAGGTCTAAATAGGCCTAAGGAATGAATAAATGATGTGTAATGATGAAAACATGAAGAAAACTAGAAGTGACAATAATTTTCACAACAGGGACAAAATGGTCATTTTGCACCTCGAGTCAAAATTTTAAGTTTTCGTAAACTCAAGTAGTTTAGATCATTGTGGACCTTGTCCCAGTGTCAAAAGAATAAAAAGATTGCACAAAGGATTGGAGATGAACAAGTTAACTTGGTAAATGGCATTTTCATAATTTTCAAGGGAATTGGATAAGTTTGAGCTATAAATATCTTCTCCTTCTAGCAGCTTCTTCTTCTTCCTCCTTCCATCTCATGTTTGTTTCCCCCTCCATGGAAGCATGGTATGAAAACTTCATAACTTTCTCTCTCTAGCTCCAATTTTCATGCCTTGGTGCACCTTTTCATGAAATCCTTGTGCTCTTTCACTCTTTTACTTCAAAACCCTTGAAAAATCCCACTTTCATACTTTCTCTCACTAGTTAGGTGTTTAGAGACAGAAAGAGAGACTTGCCATAGTAGCTTGAAAACTCTTGAAAAGGAGTTCAACTACAAGTCCATAAGGTTCCAACAAGGCCTCACATGTCTGTTTAAAGTAATAATCGAAGTTAGAGTCGATTAGAGGTTCAACAATCCCGATGAGTGAACTTGCATTAAAAAGGTTTTGGGATGTGTACAAAAGTATGTTTGATTGAATCCTTAAAGTGTTTTATTTGTTTTATCTTCAAAACTGGTGCCTTGGGAACAAGCCTTTGATAAATTGTTTCTATATGTGACATGTGGCTGTTATGGATTGTTGTACTACTACATTATGTTTATATATATATATATATATATATACGAATAATGTTGTGTAATGATATTGACCCAGCTATGTGCGAGTAAGAGTGCGCATAAGCTGTTGTTGACCTGACTATGTGCGGTGGGAGTGCGCATAAGCCGTTGCTGACCCTGCTATGTGCAAGTAGGAGTACGCATAAGCCGTTGCATATGAGCTGATGATGCTGGGAGGGT
Organism: Theobroma cacao; assembly: GCF_000208745.1. NCBI lineage: Eukaryota > Viridiplantae > Streptophyta > Magnoliopsida > Malvales > Malvaceae > Theobroma > Theobroma cacao. The sequence continues at coordinate 8,130,510 of NC_030852.1, forward strand.
GTGCATGATGATGGGTATATATATATACATATACATATATAGATATGTGTGTTATAGAAAGTTCATGAGTATGGTATATGGTCTTGTACATGTGAATCTTGCATGTTGAACTTTGGAGATTTTTGAGTACTTCATGTTGAAATTGGCATGATGAATCTTGAGAATGTCCCATTTTCTTGCAAATTGAGTTTATTGCAACAGCAAATGGATTTTTAGTGCAAAAGAGGTCCTTTTTCACTTAGGTACCATGCTTCTCGCTGCGGTGAGAAACATTCTGTTTTGGTAGCAGAAAACTCACTACAGCGAAAATAAATCTTGCTGCAGCGAGAAACTCTCAGGTTCTAGTGCAGTGCATTCACTTCGATGAAGATTTTGACAGCCTTCATTTTCCAACTGGGAAAAATGGTAAACATAAAAGTTGTATCCCTACCTCTTATATGTCTAATGGTTCAAAAATCAAGTCAATTGGACTTCTGTAATGGGAGATATGCAAGAAAAACTGAAACACATGCAAACTAGTATTGTTTCTCGCTGCAGCGAGAAACATTCTATCTTACATGCTACCCTATTCAGTTTTTGACATATTTTTCACCCATTTAACTTCATGGATTGATCATGGGTTGTTGCAACACTATGAGGTTATTAATCAAAGTTTGAAATAAGGGGTTTTTAGTAAGAAATTAAATCAATTGCATTGTTTTTGAAACAAGTGCATCATGATTTCCAAATTCTTCCTATTGATTGCTTGTTCCCTTCTTATGTTCACTCATTGAGTTTTATACTCACGTTTTTAAAATTCATGTTTTCAGATTTGGAGGCAGTTGGGACCTAGATTGAGTCGCACACATATGCTCGCCTTCTTGGTAGGTACTATAGCATCTTAGTAGCTGTACCTTCACCCACGGTCACTCCGCTGACGGTCAAGAGTCTTATGTTTATGAACATGTATAAGTAATGAAGACCACTAAGATTCATGTTAAAAATCAAATATATATATTTGATTACTAAAGCCACTATAAGGTGGCAAATGAGTGATATTATGTTAGCATAATACAATTGTGAGTATTGGATTACTATAAAATGTGATTGAAATATTTTTAGTTGAGAATTACAATATGGGTTTGAGAAATGATGGTTTGGAATGATGATCGAGATTGCATACATAGGCTTACTTGGGCTTAGTGGGCTATGCCCATTGGGCCCATGCGCAAGTCATGGCCTGGTAATTGGGATTTAGGCCGTGACAACTATCCATGTTTATCACCATTCCCCATCGGCGTCATACGTAGTCATAGGATGCAGACTCAGTCAACCTCATATCATTTCATCACCCGAAATCCTCTATGGACAGGTCATACATTTTCATCATAACATATCGAATCATACATTACTCATATAATAACAAACATAACTCATTATAATTTATTATATAACATACGTATATAATTGTTTCTTGCAATAACCATTCACAATTCATAGTGTTTCATTTGTTTAATTGCATATAGAGCATCATTAACCTCCAATACTAAGATCCATCACGATTTGTATTAACATCATTAGACATTCATCATTTCCTTATAATAGGGACTCATAGGCACATGGATAACATCTAGCATAGGCTTAGTTCCTTTAGGCATCATATACATTTACACATTACTCATAACATTTTCTAGTCTAGACATACATATCAGATATATAACAAATAGCATCCATACTATCATAGGGAGCATACATGCACACCTAGTCATCATGCTCCTAGTTCATAAAAATTCCCACTCACCTCGATAATACGGGTGTTCCTATTCGAATGCTCATTTATTTTAGCTCACCAAGGCTTTAGTCTTAGCTCAATAACTCAACATTTGGAAAATGGGAAAATTCTTACTCTTCATTATCATCTAACATTAATAATGTGAAATCATCAACATTTACATAGTAATTCTTTACTTCATAGCTAAATCCCAACTTTTGAATTATTTCCAACTTTCAAAACAACATAATCTCTAGCAAATCAACATACAAGCTCAAATTCCTCAATTTATTCAACAATGAGCTTAATCCTTACCTTAGATGTCGATTTGGCTCATTTAAGCATCAAATCCCTAGCAACATTCAAGCATCACTAGCCACTAAGCTGAAATACAAGATTTCCAATCAATAAATGGTTCAAATTCAAAATCAATTGGTAAAAAGCTTTAGATTTACCTTTAGATTGATTTCCTAGCCTTAAAAATACCTTATCCAAGCTTCAAATTCAAGTGGGGGATAAGGGTTTTGAGAGGGGGATGAGAGGCTTTTGTTTTCGCTGTTGATTGTAAATGGCCAGTGTCAATGTATCGATACATGTGTGAATGTATCGATACAAATCCCACAAAATGCTCTCTACCTAAATTTATCAATACATTTGGACAATGTATTGAAACTGTGAGACCTCAACCTCTATAGGCTTGTAACTAGGCATAGACACAATAACACAGGCTAGGAGTAGTTTCGTCATTTTCTCTAATAAGCTCCTAGAAGAAAGTTTTATGATATTTTAAGGTCTAAATAGGCATAAGACCGCATAAATGATGTGTAATGATGAAAACACAAAGAAAACTAAAAATGATAATAATTTTCACAATAGGGGCAAAATGGTCATTTTGCACCCCGAGTCAAAACTTTT
>NC_030852.1:8134377-8153171 GCF_000208745.1 Theobroma cacao
ATGTGGGGGGATGTACATGAGCGGGGTGTGATTATGATGATATTGATGTTTATCTATGTAATTATGCATATCTATACTTATGAAATGAAAGCTCATGAATATGATATATGATTGACATATATGTGAACTTCGATACATTGCACTTTGGGAATTTTCATGTGTTTTATGTTGATTTTGTTGGTTTAGCAGGATGGCCTTTTATTGAGTGAAGGGAAACCCTTTTCTTGGTGCTCTGTTTCTCGCTGCAGCGAGATTCATTTTTGCTGCAGTGAGAAACTCTCGAGTTTTGAAAGGGTTGGCTGGTCGAAAACTTTTTGCAGCGAGAAAGGTACTATAGCTTCTCGCTGCAGCAAAAAACTTTCTATTTTTCTCCTCATTTGGTTTCGGTTGCTACCCTATTTTCCATTTTTTTGGTACCATAGTTGAGCATGGACTTCCAACATTAAGGAATAAATGAATTAAGTTTAAAATGAAGAGGTTTGGTGAGAAACCCTTGGCCAGTTAAAAAACCCTCGACTAGATGATAAATTAAGTCAAGCGTCGCTTAGCAAAAATTCATTCTAGCTGCAGCGAGAATGCCTTTCCACTGTAATGGGGACTCATCGTTTATTTGACTTGATTTGCATGAATGCTATTAAAATTTTCACTCTCCAAATCCTTTGTTGAGCATGGACTCTATTCAATAAGTGGTTTTTTTCTCATGTGGGGTTTACATGAGGGGTTTAATAAGAACTCAAATAAATTGCATTGTTTCGAAAAATGAATGCATTATGATTTCGTTAAACATTCCTTATGGTATGCTTGTTCTCTTCTTGTTCACTCATTGGGTTTATACTCACCATTTTCAACTTCATGTTTCTAGATCACGAGGTAGCTGGTAACTATGTCGAAGTGTCTTCGTATATTCGACCCTTGGTAGGTGTCTCGACATTCAGTAGCTGTACATTCGTCCGAGTCGCTCCGTTGGAAGTCGAGTATTCTTTTGTTGTGTATAGACAAACTTAATGTAAATTATTAAGGTACATGTTGTAGACAATGTATATACACTTGTTTGGTATGCCAGTATGAGGTGGCAATGTTTAATATTATTTTGATCCTAAGTTATGAAATGTGACTTAGCAGTTTATGATGGAATGATGAACACATCAGATTAATAGGCTTGTTTGGGCTTAGTGGACTACGTCCACTGGGCCCATGCGCCGGTCATGGCCCGAAATTTGGGTCGTGACAGAAACTCTATTTTATAGAGCTATTTTGATGCATTTTTGGGGCTTAAGTAGCAAAATCTTTGAGCTTTTATGTTTGGATTTTAGCCTTTTAGGTATTTTTCTAGTCTAAGTTAGATTACATGTTGAATAGTTAAATTAAGTTATTTTAGTTCAAGTTTACTTCATTTTTCTTTAATTTACTTTAAGAAGAGTTAATGTCGATTTCTCTCATGGTTTTGTGCAGGATATGTGATGAGCAAGGTGCATTTGAGTCAAAATAGCACAAGTATGGTGAAGGCTCTATTTGTACATGTTTTCGTAATTCAAAGATAAATTGAGCTACAAAAGTCCAATTGATGTGATTCTTAATCCATTGGAAAGCTAAAAGAATGAACTACAACTTTCATGTTTACCACTTTGCCAAGGTCAAATTAGATAAAGGTAAAAATCATGTCAAAAAATGAATGACAGATGTAGTTTTACACAAGGTCGCATGGTGATTAGAGGTCACGGCTTTGAGTTACTCATGGCCCTGGTGCTGAAAGAGTTACCACTATAGTGCTAGGAAGATTGTGGTTGTGGTGTTGAGCTAGTGAGGTGCACCATAAAAATGTTCGAGAGCAGAGTGTCACGACACTAGAAAATTAGCACTGCAGTGCTACGAATGTTTGGCATGGCTGCAACGCCACCCCGATTTCCCAAAATAAAATTTTGATGAAAAATTGAAAAGTAAGGCATTTTACACATATTTAAGGGACTTTTTGAGAGAATTCTGAAGAGAGGATGGCAACAGCTTTTTTGGAGAATTAAAGATAAGAATCAAGCAAGAAAATCAAAAGTAATTGAGAGAGCTTTGAGTTTAATCAAAATTCAACATTAGTTTATTTCTCTTTTTGTGTTATACTTATTTTATTGTTGTAAATTCATGGCTGAATATCTTTGGATATTGTTTTATTTTGATATCATGAACTAATTTGCCATTTTTAAGATTGTGGTGGATTTCAACATGTAGTCTGAATACTTGTTTTTCTGTTATTTATCATAAATGGGTATTGTTTTGCTTATTCAAATAGGTTCTTGAGGCCTTTAATTGCCTGATCAACTATTAAATGATTGGTGAATCTAATTGAAATTTGACAAAGATGTTTTAGGTTAGACTAAGATTTGAATAGTTCATGTTCACGTCACTTAGGTGATTTGATTCTAAATTCAGGTAGACATATTCCTGTTAAAAATTTTGAGAATATGGTGCCCTGGAAAGCAAGTATATTCTCATGCTTAATTTCATTAAATTTATTTGTAATGAAAGTACATTTTGATAATAAGACGAAGAGTTTGTTTTAGTAAGCATTCATTATCTAGTTATTAAGGTACCATGATTCTATTGAGATATTAAAATACATTTGTATGAAGAGCCATATATAGGAGACATGTATTTTAATTGAATCTAAAAATTGTTCACAACCATATCATAAAGCTGGTCACTTTATTGTGTTAAGGTTGTAGTGTCCAGATTACTTCCAACAAAACGAATGTGATTCATTTCAAGGGAATGATGAGTCTCAAATCATCAAAATGGTTAACTTTTAGTAATGACACTACCAAATAATTTCAATCAATCTTTCCTCGGTGAGCTTTTAGTGGAGGGATTCAGCCAAATCTTGAAAACCTAGAAAATTTCCTAGCATTTAAAGAGAGAAAACAAAAATCATTTAAACCAAGTTTTTGGAAGTGAAAATCTTTAGAATCCAGATTTGTTGCTGGAGTTTGAAGGTTTTGAAGGATGTGAAATTTGAGAGAAAATGGGTGGAAGAATAAGTAGATAGGATAAAAATGAGAAAAGCTCAGGTTTTAGGGCTTTTAAAGCCTTTTTTAGGCTGACTGGGCAGCCTAGGATTTATTATAGAGGGTCTATAGTCGATCTAGGACTAGAAGATTTTTGCGTTTCATCTATTTCCCTGTCACAGGATCGACTATAAAGAGTCTACAATTGATCCTAGACCAGAATGTCCACTTTTCACTCATTCTTCCTTTACAAGATTGATTATAGATGGTCTATAGTCGATCCTGGACCAGAATGTTTAGTTTTCTTCCATTTTCCCTTCATAGGATCGACTATAGAGGGCCTATAGTCGATTTTAGACCAGAATGCATGACTTCCCCCACTTTTTACTTAACAAGATCGACCCTTTAGGCACTAGGGTCAACTTCTTAAGTCTATATTTGCAAAAATTGTTCCTCTAAGGCCTAATTCCATTCTAAATCCCTTCCACAACCTCCAAAACTCTTAGTTGTGAATTCTCAAGGATGAAATCAAGGTTTTAATGTCAACGAAAGCATTTCCTAAGCTCACCAAGCTACTTGTCCAATTTATCCAAGAAACAGAAACTACAGATTTCACATTTGTTTAATTTAATATCAAAAAAATAAGTAAGAAATGCAAATCTCTCGAAATGACGTCAAAAACTTATTGATGATTTTGTACATGCAAGTATACGTATTACTCAAGTAATATAGAAGTCAGTCGAGTATTGTTTCCCACAGAGATTTGATTCTAAACTTAAACTAATTATTAAATTTGTAACAAAATTGTTCTTATCCAAGTAATTGATTTTTAACAGTAAATTAAAATAAAATTTTTCACTTTAACTAAACTCAAGATATGATTTTAATTTTATTACTAAAGAAACTATTATTGTAAAGACCTAGGATCATGGTGTCTCTTAATATTTCATTTAAACGTAATTTTTTCCTTTAAACTTATATTAATGGGGTTAATAGCTAACCTAGAATATGATTTTATGTACAAGTCTTTTGTCGAGATTCTTGCACACGTACTTTTCAAAATTAATCCCATATGTTTATGCAATTAGTTAAGAAAAGCTCATTAAGTTTATGTTCTAAATTGGATACCTAAGGTATTTAGGTATATGTCTATCCTAAATACGAATCTATCACCTACCCTTTGTCAGTTAAACTTCTACTATGCAAGTATACGTATCGAATAGATAGTATATAAGCAAGTAGAGTACCGATCCCACAGAGAATTAATCTAAAATTTTACTAAGTACTAAAATTAGAACAATTTAATTTTATCCAAACAATCAAAATCAAATAACTAAGTTAATTAACTAAAAATAATTAACCAAAATTTAAACTAAAAATAAATATCAAAATAATAATAACTTGAGTAAAAATCAAATCAAACAAGCCTAGGATTACAATATCCCTCACATTTTATCTAAATCTTAACTCTCTTCCTTAACTTATTTCAATGGGTTGAGTTGCTAACCTAGAGTCTTCAATTATTTATAAAGGTCTCCCAACTCATCTTATAAAAATATCTATTTTAACCAAAACACCATATCCTTATGTGAATTGAAATTAAAACAGACTCATTAAGTTCAGGCTCTAATCTAGCTGCATAAGGCCTATAGGTATATCCCTATTCTATACGCAAATCAATTAATATGATCATATGCTATCCCAATTTTAGTCTGCACTAAACTCCCTTTCCTAAGTTTGTTTAGGTTCCTAAATCAATTTAATTAGTGATCAGGCAATTAAAAGCATTAAGTACAAATTGGAATAAACAATTCAAATCCCATTAAAGATAAGCAAGAAAGAGATTACAATTTTAGATTACATGTAAGCTCAATTGAAATCCTAGAGAAAGAAAATTAGCTACTCATAATTGCAAAGACAAATAACATTATATAAATTTCAACCATTAAGAGTAACAAGAAAAATAAAAGCTAAGGAAGAAAACAAAACAAATATTTGCAGCCTTGCTCTCTAAGTTTCAGCCTCTACTTCTATCTTCTTTAATCTCTAAAAGTTATCTAACCTAATGTCTCTTAAAAATATCCTATTTATACTCACAAACTTAACCTATAAGTCCCTAAATTAACCTACTAATTCTAACTATTGGGCTTAATAGTGTAATGAGGCCCAAACATCCATTGTCAGTCTTAAAATTACCATTCCCGCCAAAGTATGCTTAGCCATTTTCCAATGCGATTATCTCTATCTTCAATGCAGAAATGGGAAAAGTGATCTCCATGAAAGTGTTAGCTCTATCTCTTAGCTTTCCAATGGTCCAAGAATCACAATATTTGAAGTTCTGTATCATGAGTTATGATCAAAACACTGAAATATATGCAAGCAGACTTCTGGGTCTTTCAACACCTTACTTTCCAAAATTAAACTCAATTCTCTTAGTTCCTACAAAAATATAAAAACTAATAAATGATAACCAAACTAAAAGAAATAAACATATATTAAAGTAACTTACTTAAAAATAAACTAATTATTAAAACAATAAAAAATAACTAAATTATAATTGAAAATTAAGGACTCAACTAATATTTAATAACAAAATTTGAATATATAATTCTATAAAATAGAATTATCACCCCCCCAAACTTAAGACTTTGTTAGTCCTCAAGAAAAGGAAAATCATAAAAAAAAAAAAACTGAGCATAAAAATCCTTGAACAAGAGATTAAGTACCAAATTATGATTTCCCAATTTTTCCTTCTAAAATTAACTCAAATTCCTGCTTAAAATAATATATAGTTAATCCTTAAAATCATGCATCAATTCAAGTGAAAACTTATTTTTTGAATGGACTTCCCGTGTGTGTGTGTGTGTGAATAATCTCTTACAAAGAATATCATGCAATTTGGATTAGTTTATGCCGAATCTAAGCATAGATTAGTACTAGGAACCCATAAGTTTGCTTTTCATCTCTCTCCCCACTAATGTAGATTAACACTTATTCAAGGATCAATAGGTCTTTATCAAGCTTGAAATGTAAGGCTAAGGTTTAAGTATGATAAAGGATATATTTAGGCTCAAATTCACCTAAGCATTTAATCAATCTAGGACCTATATAGAGCTCTACAAAAATTTTATCACACCCCTAAATTTGAAATATACTTTCCTTTGTACAACACACTTTATTTCTTTTTTTCTCAACCCCCAAACTTATTTTGACAATTATAAACAAGGGGTAATTTTCAAAACAACCATCACCTTTTTATTTTTCTTTCATCTTTCTTCCTCAATTTATCCTTAAGCTCAAATCATTCACTAGAAAGATTAACATACTTAAAGAGTGAAAGGTTCAAATTGTTGGATTTAAATAGACAGGTTAAGGCTAACACAATTGTGTATTTACAAAGAAAAGGCAAATTAGGCTCAAAGGCGACTAAGGATAAATATAACAAGGTAAGCTCAAAAAGGCTCAAACGATCCAAAGATGGCCTAAATCACTTCCTAACCTAAGTGTTATCTAAAATTTTACCTCGAGAGAGAATCAAACAAATTCTTGAATTCTTGACTTCACTATACTTTTTATTAGCATAAACTTTCTCAAAATCACATAAAAAATTCTAAGTAGAGGAATATAATGCTCAAATTATTGGAAGTCACATTCTAAGATAAAGCTGACACAAGAATATCACATAAAATTAAATCATAACCATATGTTTCCCAAAAGCTAAGAATCATAAGATAATCTATTTATCATCCTAGGATTGGGAAAATCATGTATAAGGTGAAAACTATCTCAAATCTTCTTTTTTTTAAAAACCCAAATAAAACATGCAAAACATAACTTAAAATAAGACTAAACTTAACATAATAAAAAGAATAAACCAACGAAATTCTAAATACTCCCCCAAACTTTGAAAAAAACATTGTCCTCAATGTGATAAAAGAAAATTAGAGAAAAAGGACAAGAATACTCCCCTAACTCCGAAACTGCAATCTACAAGTCCTCTTCATCGTCACCATCAAAATCGTCCTTGGAATCTGAATCCATAGACAACAAAGGAAAAGTAGTCATATCCATCCCAATGTGTTCTGCATAGGCTCTCAGCATTTGTTCAATTGCCCAATTTTTCCTTTCATGATGGTTTAGTCGACGATCAATGTGCTCTATTCATTGAGCAACACTGCATGCGGGAGCCACCTATGAAGGTCGGGGGGTCGCTTGAGAAGAACTACTAGCCACTAGTGCAAACTTTCCAATCGTTTAAGAGTGCCCATGGTGATGGGAATTTTCGATTTTCGTAACTTTTCCTTATTGCTCCATTGCACACTAGGTCTCACACATAATGCAGTGATCAAGGAAGTAAAACCGATAGCTTCCCGTTTAATGCGACCCGTATGTAAGATGGCACGAGAGATAACCTTACCAACGTCAATGGATTTATGGGTTACAATGGCATAAATTAGAACTGCGTGATCACTCGTGACATTGCTGATATGAAAGGACGGGAGCAATTGTGTTGCGACAAAGTGTAATCAAACTTTCAACTCCTTTTCCATGACACTTCGTTTAAATGAAACGGGCTCACCATGTGATGTCTTCCATTGGGCTCCATCAACGCAAAGTGTCAATATAATCTCACTACAATTCTGATGATCACCCAAGTACAGCCCATATTCATCATTCTCAATATTGGGAGTTCTAAAAAATGCTTTGATAGCTTGATTGTGAAAAGGGACTTGTTTGCCATGGACAAAAGCAACGCCATCATCATGCTCAACCGCATTTGCATAAAACTCTTGGACCACAAGCATAATTCCAACTTCAGGTTGGTCACTAAATAGTTGCCAATGTCGGTCTCAAAGCATATGATGAATTTCCTTATAAGGGAGGATGAGGAGATCTATCCCTTGTTTAGGAATTGGCACTTTGTTGATCAACGACATATGATATCTCATAGAAGCATTGGCTGAGATGAATTGCGATCTATGAAAAGTGCCACTTGAGCTTGGTTTGGATCGTTTGGGTGCCATTCCTACACAAAAAATTCAATTATCAAAACAAATCTAGAGTAAAAGTATGCAATTAGTGTTGCATGCACAACCATGAAAATATGAAAAATCCAAAGGCACTAATTTAATAAATTTCTATCTAATTCAACAAACTAAACTCAACAATTCCACAGTAGCTTTGTAAAAATTTACAATGTCACCCCACAATATGCAACATAAACTCCATATTCCTCGCAACATTCATACGACATTCTCTTCATCATAAATTTTACAACTCAATAGCCCATAAATAAAAATTCTACGAAATTGCCCTCATCCAAAATTACCAAGTACTGCATGTTTTTGCACCAACAATTTTAGAATTTTATTTCTACTTGCCTAACCAATAATAAAAAATTAAAAAAACCCATCATCTACTCTCATCAACAAAACATTTAACAATTATATTTGTAGCAAATAAAAAGTTTATGAATCCATTCTACGGGGAACAAGAATTTTCCACTAATCGTAAAAATTAATTGTACTCAAAACACAATGCAGGCGAAAAAATTGAACCCCATTAACAAACAATCCCAATGAACTCCTTCAATTTATAACAATTAAAGTATTTCACAAAGGCAATGCTGTCAGCAAGAATCTGATTCTCACAAAATAATTCAGCCAAAAATATGTTAGAGAGAGAAAATAATGAGACTTACCTTGTGAGAGGAGTGAGTGCAAGATTTAAAAGCGAAAAGAAAAAAAAACCATGTAAAGAAAACATGCAGAGAGTTTGAATAAAGAATAATGAAAGAGGTAATAGTCTTGAAGGAGGATGAATGAGGGAGAATGAGAGTGACGGCTAGAGAAGAAGAATGAATGAGTAACAGAGAAAAAATAATGGTTTTTACCAGGGTGGGGCTGGGCCCCGATCCAACATTGCGGCCCTCGCTTGTGAGGGCCGCGGCTCTCACCTATTTAGAACCCGAAGTAGTATTCTTTGGGTTTCAGAGTTACAACGCTCAATCATTCTGTTTCTTCCCTTTTTTTACTTTCTTCGAGGGAAAGCCGTGGCCCTCAAACCTTTTATGTTTGGCCATTCATACTTACTGTTTCCATTGAGAACTACAGCGCTAAAACATTCTATCTTAAGCTATACTTTACCTCTTTTCAAGGCCGTGACGCTCAATGTGAGGGTTGCGGCTCTGACTTTTTTTTTTTTTTTACAATATATGAATTTTTTTTTATTTTTTTCAATTACAATATCGAACACTTGCAAAAGGAAACATAAATTCATTAAAGAAATAATAATAAGAAAATAAATCACAAGAAATAAATCAAAACTTAAAAAGTAAATAAAATAAAGACTGAAATGAGTAAAGTCAATGATTTTGGATTGCCTCCTAAGAAACGCTTCATTTATAGTCTTCGACTGGACTAACTTGGACTTTAGGCCCTGTCAATCAAGTGAATTGAGGACTGTTGGTGATTAATTTTACCTCCCTAATAATGCTTCAATCTTTGTGTAACGACCCCTCTTAGTTTGCTATCGGCATCCAAGACCTCTGGGAGATCCTGCCAAGTCCCGGACAAGCCTGAAAGAAATTTCTCAATAACTCATTGTACACTTTTACTAAACCGTATTAATGTTTGAACCATATATATTTATAACATGAATTCAACAATAAGCATATCCATTAACTTATGACTTTAAGTCTTGACATCACAATTAAATACATTGAGTTCAAAAATCTCAAATTTTCGTTTATATCAAAACTAATATTTAATTACATAATAAAATTAGAGTACTACAACTCAAGCTCTAACAGTGGAGTGACTCGGGATAAAATGCTATGAGATGCCTTTACCTATTTGTGGTGGACCGAACGCACCGATGATTACACGCTAGGCCAATCCTTGTCTGCAATAGGGGAAAAAGAGGGGTGTGAGTCTCACTGACTCAGTGATCATCGGCTTCATGAGTAGGGCATAGATGGGAAACAAGCAAACAACAGATCAGATAATATTAAAAATGCAAGATTATAAAAACAATTTATTTCAAACGGACGTTTCTACCTTATATGAAAAACAGAGAATTTCTTATTCATTGTAATCATTTCAAGTGGTAAATTAGCCAAGTAGATCAAAGTTTCCCCTCAGGAACAAATCAATAACCTTTTTCAAGACAATCATTTGAATTATTGTTTTAAAACAATTGTACATAAAAAGATTTCCACTGTCGAAATCAATTGACATTTTACTCAAATCAATTTAATAAATTTGGGCAAGCTCCCATGAAATTGAATGTATTTAAACTTATACATAACTCACAAATTGCCTCGTACACGAGGAACTAAAATTCATTTCACCGTAAAAATAGGGGAGTTGCGAAAAAACCATTTAATTTCGTTTTCACCATGCAAAGAAAAATGAGTTTGAAAACCTAGAGATGCCACTCTTGAGTAGGGAATGAAAATAAAATAGTGGTCCTACTACCACGTAATAACATCCGAGAGCATTGGTTCCACCAATTCCCATATGCCATGGCGATCTCAACGATGTTGGTTGACATCGGAGATATCAGGTGATCGCAACAACATAAATCACTGGTGGCCTAGCCACGCATACATATATCATAGGTCTTGGGCCCCGCCACACCTAATAGCCCGTCGATGACCCGATGGTTCTCTTGCTAGAGCTCACTCGTGCACGAAGGTCACACTTAACCGAAGGGACAGCCGGCCTACTCTCGAATCTCTTAGTTTAGTAAAAGTCGTTTAAAAATCCAAATCGAGTTTTCAAAGAATCTTTTCAAATAATTTTAGAAATATCGATCACCGTATCAAGATAAAACTCTCTTTTCATAAAACTGTATACAATAAACTTTTGCATGCGATTCTCATTTCAAAATGGCATGGTGAATATGTAATTAAATTCCATGAATGCACACCACCAAATATAAGGCACATTTTTTATGAAAAATAGTGTGAAAGGCTTGTTTCCCCGATTTTCAAAACACTTTACATATAATTTATACATATATATATTCAAAACAATTTTTGAAACTATAGCAATCACAAATTTTCCTAGAATTCTACCAACTCACGCTATCCACATTTTTTGCATATAAAATAAATCATATATATAGTTACGAAAATTTTTAAAATTGACACTCTTTACTAACCTCGAAATAGCAGGATACTACATCGCTATTTCTACTTATCAATGGCTCGTCATTTCATCTGACACTCCGACACAACTCACTTCCTATACCTTGTATTTTCTTTTCTTCCTTGTTTTTCTCTTTTTTTTTCTTGCTTTTTTGGGCCTACCCTTCCTTGTTTCCATTGGGCCTCTTTCCTTGTTGCTATTGGGCCTTTCGCATGGGCTCTTTCTACTTTTCCTTATTGGGCTATGCCCATTCTTTTTTTTTTCATTCATCATTTTATTTTTTTTATTTTTTATTTTGCTTCTTAGTTTTCCATTCTTTCTTGTCCTTTCCTTACTTGGCTGGACCCCCACATCTTCAAAACAAGTCTTAAATAGCATTTTTCCTCATTTTGCCATTCATTTCTTCTTTTTTATCTTCCTCATTTATTTGTTCTTTTATTCTTTTATCCTTTACACCATTTCTACTTTATGTTTTATTTATTATTTCATGGTCCCTTCCAAATCACATCCACTCCACTTTATCATTTCCACATTTGATCACCATTGCACCAATGAAAGTTCATACAACTAGTTTTTAATTTTTATTCTTTATTTACCATAACTTTCATCCTTATAATTTTAGTCATTTTAACATTTATTAAATTTCAGTTTCCTTCTATCTTTCTTCCTTCATGCGTGTATCACCAAAATATCGAAGTTGTACTTCGATGCGGTATCACTATAATATTTAAATATTTACTTACTTGTGCTAGCTCGATTTAATAAAAATGCGCGAGTCTTACTTACCTTATTTATCTCTGAAATTCATTCGCACTTCTTCTGCCCCACTTAGATTGACCATATAATCCTTCTTTTGGACTACTTCCAACATCCAATTAAATATCAATATTTTAGTATTATTTTATTCATAAAATAATATTTTATTTTAAGATATTTTTTTCGCCCTTAACCGCTCTTCGACACTTAAATTTACATCAGTGACCCTTCGTCCTACCGAGATGTTTACCTTGACAACTGTACGAGGATACGGGGTGTTACACTTTGTCCATTGACTTTGAATTTTTGACCATCTGTCCCTCTAACTTCGATTGCTCCATGTGGAAATACCTCAGTGACAATGAAAGCACCAAACCACCTTGATTTAAGCTTCCTTAGAAATAATTTCAAGCGTAAATTATAAAACATGAAATACCCCATACTTTGATATGGTGAGAAATAAAGTTGATCGAATGCAAATTGAGGTCAATTAAAATATTTAGAAGTGATAAAAGACGAAAGGAGTAGTTTAGGATAAAATATTTCTCAAGTGAAAAAATAATAATAAAATAATAATAATTTTATCGAAGGAGAATTTGTGAGATAAAAGGCGATTTGGAAGTCAAGTGAGGCATAATAAGGTATTTTGGGTACCAAGGAGACAAGATAAAATTTTTAGAATAAAATAATATTTTATTAATCAAATAATATTAAAATATTAATATTTAGCCGGATGTCGAAATCAGTCATGAAGAAGGATCATATGGTTGATCCAAGTGGGGGAGAAGATGAGAAGCCTGACTCTATAAAAATATTTGTCATGACATACATGTGATGGATAGCATGTTTGCATGCTAGGAGAGTCCCGAAAAATTTACAAAAGTCGGTATTGTACCTAGAGGTACAACAAAGTTGATTTAAGCCTCGAACTAGATCAAATAGAGAATTTACGATGAAATTAAGAATTTTAAAGTCCCAGAATGGTTTAATATGGTGATTCGGAGTTCGAGGATCAATTTGGAGTCAAACCGAAATTTTCGCTATCTAGGGGCAAAATGGTCATTTGCCACCTGGGGACAAAATGAAAATTTTTAGAAAAGATTTTTGGCCCCATTTGACTTATTGGAGTAAGATTTGAGGTTTAGAAGTGAAAAATTTTAATTTCGGTATAATTTGGAGTAAAAGGGTAAAATGGTAATTTTGCCACTCGAAATAAAAAATTTAATTTTTGAAAGGATTTTGATCAAATTTAATTATTTGGAGTGTGAAATGAGTATGAGGAGTGAAAATTATGCATTATGGCAAATTTTCAATTTTTGGGGCAAAAATGTAATTTTTGAAAAGTTCGGGGGCAAAAGTGTAATTTTGAAAAATTTGCTCCACCAAAACTTTGGAAAAATCTGGAAATTTCACTTAAGACTTGGATAAGTCAAAGGGAATGCATGGTGGAAAAAGTAGGACAAATGGATGGCTAGAAAAAAAAATGAATTAATAAAATATTTAAAATATGAATAAAATAATATTATTTCATTAAACAATAAAAAAGGCATAAAAAAATCAGCCCACCCATTCTTCTTCTTCAACATTCGGCCAAGCAAGAAACAAGAGAGAGAAAGGAGAAAATAAAACCCTAGCTAAGAAATTTAAAGGGAAAATAGGTGGAAATTCAAAAATCAAGTGAAAAAAGGTAACATTTCTTAAATTTGTCTTGTGCTTTACCTTTCCCATGCATTTTCCATCATTTTTCATGGTTGAATCATGTGATTTGAGGATGATTTGAATTCTGGTCATATGGGTTTAGAGAGAGAAAGTTGTTAGATAAATTTGATTTTGAGCTATGTTAGTGTTTAGTGTTAGTTTAGCATGTTTATGAGTAAAACAACAAGAAAAATATTTATCTTCTCCATGAATTTCCCTAGGCCGAATCTAGCCAATGGTATGTGAGGATGAGGTTGACTTTATTTTAAGAGAATTGGGTGGAAAAATGATGAATTATGAGGTTGGAAATTAAATGGGAATTTTCGGTGCAATAAATTGAAATTTTTACCCACTAGGGGTAAAAGCGTAATTTATAGTCCGGACTGATAAATTGGACCAAATTCACAGTCATTGAGGTATTGTGGATATAATTGGATAATTGAAATTGAAATGGATGGAATTGGAGTCGAATTGGGGATTTTAGGAATTTACACCGTGTATAGGCGAGTTAGGTCGGACACCGCAATTAAGCGATTGTCTAGACATTTCAAATCCTATCTAGTGCATACGCATGGATAAGAGCCTGAAATAATTTATGATAAATTGACACAATTTATTGAATTTTGTGTCATGGATTATGGATAGGTGGTGAGTCAATTGTTTCGGGTAAGAGACTGCACCCGAGGGCGGAAGATAGGAGTATTTCTACTCCTAATACTGTGAGTAAACTTATTATCGTCTTAATTATCTAGAGTAGTTTTATACAATTGTGTGATTTTATGAAAAATGGGTTTAAATGGTAAATTGCTATGTTTTAAGAGAAATTGTGATTTTATAAAATGATTTTATAAATTTTCTGAAAAATCGAATATTGGTTTTGAAAATAGAGTAATTGGAGACTGCCTGCTTGTGTTGTAAATTTATGGTTTTAAATTGAATGGCTTATGACAATATATGAGCATGAATGGCTAAACTGATTTTGGTGTCAGAATTATTTGTATTGTGTATTCAGCCTTGAGAGGCTAGATTGTGATAAATTGCCATGCCATGCTAGAATGAATTTTATTGAATTGGTGGAGTATATATTAATTATTTACTGCAGAGGGGGTTCCGTGGACCAGCCTATTAGAGGGGCACGGTAAACTCCATTATATTATTACCTCGAACGGAGAGGCGCGTAGGGTATCTCCTGGGGTAAAGCTTAGGGTTCACTTCACGCCAAACCACCACGTGAAGGGGAACTCAGCCAACGCCAAGGAACGGCTGTATTTTTCTCAAACTAAAATATATTTTAAGTGTATACAAAATTTTAACAGCCTTGGCGAACTCGGTTAGATGCCTCACGCAAGGTATCACCGAGTATGAGTTTTGGCATGAGCCAAAGTTTTAAGAAATTCATAAGCCAAGTTGATTACTCGATTTTTATGGATTGATTTTATTTGGTTGAAATGAGTTGAAAGGTAATGAAATTATAGTATGATGACTTATTTTAATTGTCTCCATTTACTCGACTTTAGATAGTTTAGATGGTATTTGTTTACTCACTAGGATTTTATAATCTCACCACCCTCATTTTCTCACATTTCAGGCTCGGGGAATTCCATAGTTAGCTAACTTTGACAAGGACTTTCATTTGGACTCGAATCGATAAAAGCTGTAGGTTTCCAACTTCTAATGCATTTTGGTTAGAGGTGGGCCCACATGTTATTGTAAAAGAAATTTTATGCTTTGGTTATTTGCTTTATAGTATATATGAATATAATTAACTTTTACGCTATAAGAATTATATACCCATAGTTTTATAAAAATTATTTTATAAGAAAATAATTTATTTTATTAAATATTTTTATTATATTCAAATGGTCAAATTTTCACTTCAAATGAACGTTTTAGATACTTAATTTGTTTTTAAATCATTAAATATATATTTTCTGCTTACCTACTATATTTTTAGCAAGTTTTGAGATTTTTGAAAAAAATTGACGAAAATGCCTTTGTGAGCAAAAAAAAAAAAAATATGTTATGTTCTGATTTGGAAATGATTTGTAATCCTTCGTATTTTGATATTTGATAACTATTGCTCACCGGGGAAGTGTGGAAGCTGATACGAGAGCCTTGTGAGGTTTCGATCGACATTCGGGGTGAAGAATGTTTGTCGAGGCCTCGCGGCTGTTGTCACGGGCTCGATGGGGAGTTCCGGGTCGTGACAAAACAACACCAATTGACCCGGATTAAAGCTTCATTCCACTATCTTTTTGTCATGTCGTTGCTTTGTTTTCTCATTATAGAGTTTGGCATGCTCATAAGCTTGAAGGCGAAATTCATCAAGTTCATTTAATTGCAACAACCTTTGCTCACCCGCCGCTTGTAAATCAAAATTTAACTTTTTCACTACCCAATAAGCATCGGGCTCAAGTTTCACCGATAAGTGACAAGCTTTGCCAAAGACCAACTTATATGGAGACATTCCAATTGAGGTCATGTAAGCAATCTGATATGCCCACAGTGCATCATCCAATCTTCTTGCCCAATCTTTTCTTGTGGGACACACCGTTTTTTCCAAGATTCGCTTCATTTATCTATTGAACACTTCTGCTTGCCTACTAGTTTGAGGATGGTATGCAGTTGCAACCTTGTGTTTAACTCCATATTTTGTGAGAAGTGCATTAAAAAATTTATTGTAAAAGTGACTCCCTCATCACTAATAATTGCCCTTGGAGGCCAAATTGCGTAAAAATGTTCTTCTTGATGAAATTCATCACCTTCTTTGAGTCATTAGGAGAAAAGATTGTCGCTTCAACCCACTTGGAGACATAGTTTATAGCAAGCAAGATGTATTTTGTCACGACCCGAAACTCCCATCGAGCCCGTGACAACCGCCACGATGTCTCGATAGACATTCATTATCCGGAATGTCAATTGAAACCTCGCAAGGCTTAACATTAGTTTTTCTCACTTCCCCTGTGAGTATTAGTTACTAAAATCATGTTTTGAGGGATTATAAACTATTTCCAAATCAAAATAATAGAAAAATAATTTTTTTCTCACAGGGGCATTTTGGTCATTTTTCCTCAAAAATTCTGAACCCGACTAAAAATGTAGTATTTGAGTGAAAAACACATATTTCAGTTTAGAAATAAGTTTAGATATCTAAAACATTCATTTAAAGTGAAATTATAACTATTTGAATATAAAAATATTCAATAAAATATTCTATTTTCTTATAAAACAATATTTATAGAGTTACTGGTAAATAATTTTTGTAGCGTAAAAGCTAAATAAATTCATACATACTGTAATACAGATAACCAAAGTATAAAATTTCATTTACAATGACATGTGGGCCCACGAATGACCAAAAGTATCAAAAGCGGTAAACCTACAATTTTTGAGGATGCAAGTCCAACTATAGCCCTTAACAAAGTGAGCTATCTGCTAACTATCTTGAGCCTGAAATGGGTGGAAAGGAGGGTGGTGAGATTATATAATCCTAGTGAGTAAACAAATACCATCTAAAATATTTAAAGCTGAGTAAATGGAGACAGATAAAATAGTTTAACATAAAAATGATTCTTAGCATTTCGAACTCATTTTAATAAGATAAAATAGATTCATTTCACCAAAATAAACAACAAGGCTTATGATTTCCTGAAAAGTTTGGCTCATACCAAAATCATTCTCATACTCAGTTATTAGAGATACCTTGGTCGAGGCCTATCCCAACCGAGTCCGCCAAGGCTGTTAAAAGTCATGTACGCATAAATCATGTTTTTATTTTTAAAACAGAGCCGTTCCTTGGCGTTGGCTGAGTTCACCCTCACGTGGTGGTTTGGCGTGAAGTGAACTCTAAAGTGTTAACCTCAAGATTTATCCAACCGTGCTTCTCATACTGAGGTATGAATATAATAGGGTTACTGTGCCCCTTCTAATAGGTTGGTCCACGAAACCCGTCCACTGCAGCGAGTAATCAATAACCCACCATACAATAAAAATTCAATAAAATTTAACAGCATGACATGGCAATTTTATCATTATCCAGCCTACCAAGGCAAACAACAGTTTATACAATTTCAACACAAATACCAATTCAGCCATTCATGCCAATATTGCCATAAGCCAATCAATTAGAACCATAAATTCACAATACATCAAATGGTCTCCAATTACTCTATTTTCAAAGCCATCATTCAATTTCAAGACAATTTATAAAATCATTTCATTTAAACACATTTTGTTTACAAAACATAAAGATTTATCATTTAAACTCATTTTCCATAAAATCATAAAATCGGATAAAAACCACTTTAGATAATTAAAATGATAGTAAGGTTACTCACTATTTCGAGAGTCGAATTTCGAGTACTCCAATTCTTGATCCTCGGGTACTATCTCTTTACTTTTGCCAGAATGCTCACCACCTAGACATAATGCACAATAAGCCATTTACTACATTTGTGCTAAATTGTTATAAACCAATTCAGGCTTTATACTAATGTATGAAATGGGATGCAAATTGTTCGGATTATCGTCTAAACACAGTGTTCTACACAAATTCAATTGTGTACCTAAATAAAATGATATTGACCTAATTCAATCTATCACTCGATTAATTGGCCAATATGTCCAATTCAACTCCAATAATTCCATTTTTCTCCTAATACTCCAAACCATTAAACACAAGTTAAATAACTTGAAATATGGCAAAATCATCCTCACATTTTCTCTTGGAAAATTCGGCCGTGGTGGGTGCATTAATACTATGATTTTTCCTACTTGATTCTCACACCATAAATCACTAATTCCTAACCAAATCACTTGAAATAAAATCAAAATCATCATTAATATTCCACATGGAGAATTCGGCGAATGATGGGTGATGGGAGAAAATGAATTTTTCTTGTTGGCTTTTCATGCTACACATCGCTAACTAACTAAAAACACTAAAATATCTTAAAATCTAACCAAATCAAGCATCAAAACTCCTCCCCCCATGTCGGGCCAGCAAAGGTACCCTCATGCAAACTTGATTCTCAACCATGGAAAATGAAAAGAATGCATAGGAAAGGTAGATCACAAGCTAGAATTGAAAAATCTTACCTTTTGTCACTTGTTTCCTTGAATTTTCACACTTTTCCCTTGAATTTTTCCACCTAGGGTTTTTGTTCTTCTTTTCTTCCTTTGTTCTTCCTTTGGC
>NC_030852.1:8156252-8180714 GCF_000208745.1 Theobroma cacao
TTCCTTGTCTTATAACTCCAATAGTTTATTAACTTCCAGTACAAAGACCACGAAAATAGTTCATCTTTCACTACATTTATACTCACAATCCTTATTAATAAAAAATTTATCTTTTTTCAAGTTCCTTCATTTATCTCTAATGGACCATATTTGTATTAGATTATCTTCCTATAATGTTATGGCATCATTTTATACTTCCTTCACCCTCAAGTTTACAATCTTTGACTTTATCACATTAATCGCTCAGAATGTCATCTAGAGCCTCATTGATTTCTTCCATATCCTTTCGAATTATAACTACAATTAAGATTCTCAATTTCACATCTCCATGATTAATTGTTAGTCTTACCACACTGTCTCCCAATATCTTGTGCAATAACAACACACTTGTGAGACCCCAACCTCTATAGGCTTGTAACCAAGCATAGATGTAATAATACGAGCCAAGGATAGTTTCGTCATTTTCTCTAATAAGCTCCCAAAGTAAGTTTAAACAATATTATGGCCTAAGTAGGCCTAAGGTATAAATGGATGGTGAAATTAGGGGTAAAATGGAAAGGAAACCAAAATTTTGACGATTCTCACGGTAGGGGCAAAATGGTAATTTTTCACTTGGGGTTAAAATTTTAAGTTTTTATAAACCTGAACATGTCTAGACCATTATGGATATTGTCCCAGTGTTAAAAGAGCAAAAAGATTGCATAAAAGATTGAAGGAGAATAAGTAAATTGGTGGAGGGGCAAATTGGTAATTTTAAGGGAATGGATAAAATTGGCCTATAAATATCTTGACATTCCAGCAGCTTCTTGAAATTTCCAGCAGCTGTCTTCTTCTTCCCTTCTCCTCTCTCACGTTTCTTCAATTCTTCGATGGGAGTTTTCTTCAAGCTTTCATAACTTTCTCTCTCTAGCTCCAATTTTCAATCTTTTGGTGTACTCTTCCATAAACCCTTATGCTCTTTCATCCTCTCACTTTAAAACCCTTCAAAAATCTAGTTTTCATACTTTCTCTCACTAGTTGGATGTTTTAGAGAGAGAAAGAGAGAATTACACCATTTATTTGGAAGCTATTGGGAGAGAATTTGACTACAAAGAAGCCCTAGGGTAAGTGATTAAATAAGCTCAATTTTTAGCTGCAGAAAATGGCTAGTAATTGAGATTTATGAGCTGTTTTGTTGTTGACTATGTTCATTACTTTTTAGTGATTAAGATAGTGAACATAGATAGTCATTTAATGTGGCAATTGGAAGCTAGTTAAGAGATAGCTTTTAAGGTTCATAGTGTGTAAATTAACCTATTGCTTATGCTAATGTGATCCTAAGTTCTAAGGAAGCCCCATCATCTCATTTGGACAATTAGAGGAATTAGAGTCATCTAAAGGCTCTACAATCAATTGGTGAGTGGACTGCCTTAAAAACTTGTTTTGGGAAAAATAATGTATTTGCCACCCATTTGAATGAATTATCAAGTTTTTTATAAAGACAAATGCCTTGGGAACAAGCTTTTGCAAAATGGTTTTATGTGGTGATATGTGATTGCTATGGATTCATGCACTATTGTAGTATGATGATATATAAATGTGTATGTTGTGCATGATGAATGATATTGTCTATAATGATTGTAACCGTGTGTGTACACGATGTGGGGGGATGCACATGCAAGTGATGATGGTGGCGTGAGAGGTGGATGATGATAGTGCCCTTGTGCACGATGTAGGGGGATGTACACGATGGCACTGATTGTGCACGATGTGGGGGGATGCACACGATGGTGCCGGCTATGTGCACGAAGTGGGGGGGATGTATATGAGCCGGGTGTGTTTATGATGATGTTGATGTTTATCTATGTAATTATGCATATCTAGACTTATGAAATGAAAACTTATGAATGTGATATATGATTGACATATATGAGAAATTTGATACGTTGCACTTTGGGAATTTTCATGTGTTGTATGTTGATTTTGTTGGTTTAGTAGGATGGCCTTTTTGTTGGGTGAGGGGAAACTTTTCTCTTGTTGCTCTGTTTTCGCTGCAGCGAAATTCATTCTCGTTGCAGCGAAAAACTCTCGGGTTTGAGAACCTTCACAAGAACTGGTTTTCGCTGCAGCGAGAATGTATTTCGTTGCAGCGAGATAGTCATTGTAGCCTCTCGCTGCAGCGAAAAACTCTCTGTTTCATCAGCTGAATTTCGCTGCAGTGAGAAAGAATTTCGCTGCAGCAAGAAACCTTCTGTTTTTGGGTTACAATTTCGCTGCAGTGAGAAAGAATCTTGCTACCACCAAAAACCTTCTGTTTTTGTCTCCTATCTTGTCCAATTGTTGTCCTATCTTTCACTTCTTCACTACCATATCAGAGCATGGACTTCCTACATTAAGGATTAAATGAGTTAAGTTTAAAGGGAGGAGGTTTAGTGAGAAATCCTCGGCCAGTTGAGAAACCCTCGTTCGGCTAATAACTTAATCCCAACGTCGCTGTAATGAAAATTCATTCTCGCTGCAGCGAAGATTCATTGTCATATTTGACTTGCTTACGTATCATTGAAGCTTTCATTTTTCAAATAGTTTGTTTTGTATGTATTCATGATTTTCAAATGATCAATCAATTAAGGGCTTGATAAGGGGTTTTTAGTAAGAATATAAACAAATTGCATGGTTTTGAAAAAGAATGCATCATGATTTCATTAAAGATTCCTTACGGTATGCTTGTTCCCTTTCTTGTTCACTCACTGGGTTTATACTCACCATTTTCAACTTCAGTTTTCAGATCACGAGGCAGCCGGTAACTAGGACGAGGTGTCCTTATAGACTTGTACACATCTTTTGGTATGTGTCTCGGCATTCAGTAGCTGTACATTCGTCCGAGTCTCTCCGTTGGAAATCGAGTCTCCTTTTTGAGATGTATAGACAAACTTGATGTAAATTATTAAGACACATGCTGTAGACGATGTATGTATATTTTAAATGAGTAATGCCAATACGAGTTGGAAATGTCTATTACTATTTTGATTTAAAGTTATAATTCGTGACTTAGCAATATTTGATGGAATGAGGAGTAGGATAATTCGATAGGCTTGCTTGGGCTTAGTGGACTATGTCCATTGGGCCCATGTGCCGGTCATGGCTCGAAATTTGGGTCGTGATAACACTAAACCCACTTATTATAACATAGTCCCTTAGTTCAATGTGTTTGCTCGGGAATCATCTTCTCTGATACAATTTGTCTCATAAACCAGAATTTTATTTATTTAGCTTTGCATTCGGAATCATATCAAAAACTCACATACTATGATAAGTAATAATTCCCAACAAACATCATCAATTCAAATGACCTTTTATACCTTGTCAAAATCTAGTGTTATCACCCCAAAAGTTCATCATGTTAATCGGTGTCCATTTCTTAGTACTACAAAATATATTCATTGCTAGATCTGGTAATTGCTTGAATCATTAATGACTTTCCACATCAGTCTTCAATAATTATTTAAGATGATCAACCATGCCACCAAGATAAATATCTTTCCTTAATAGTCATAGTGCTAACCAACTTCTGTCCTACCAAAAGATTCCCATATACATCCAGTCACTTAAATAGCTACTTTATAATGCATTCTATTCACACACTTTAAAAGCCAAACTATTAACTTCTTTGTACAATAACTATTATCTCTTTTACTCTACATCTACCTAGAGTTAAGGTAGTACAAAATCCTACAAAAATATTACATTTCATTAGGATCATCATCTTAATCTGATCTTATCGGAAGATTCTACTCCAAGTCCTTCTTAAGATCTTCTTTCAGGTTTTCCTCCTCTTAAGATTTTCTCCTTTGTTCCTCAATCTAGGCTTGTTGTATTCTCCTACATTCCTCATCACTCACCGGTGCAGCATTTCTTCCACAACCGGGGGGAAAATGTCTTACAACGTTCACCTTCCTACGGGGATAATTTGCAACAATTACTTTTTTCTTATTCTTTTCTTGTTGTTCCTTTACATTCATCCCACAGCCTGGAGGATAGTGTCGAACAACTGACACGCCCTTTCTAGGATGAATACCTCCCCTTGCAATTGCCTTCCTCACCTATTCTCTATGGTACTCTTTAGGTTGTTTCAAAAGGAAATCTTTTATAGTTTTCGGAGTATCGGAGCTGCTCTCAATTTCAAAATTCTCGCTACTCTCGAAGCTTTCCTTATTACGAAGCCATTTTGGATTACCTAGATCAGGGCGCCATTGGTTCCTAGCAGTGGAATCTAATGATCCCTCACTAGCACTATGAGGGGTATCGGGACTACCGCCTCTTCTAGACATGGTGTGTGTATCATCAGCGCACCTTAAAACCTATACGCAACCAAGTAGTAATTACTTAATCATTTACGCATCACCACAACAGTAGGTTTCTATATGCAAATGCATGCATTCGACATAACCTAACCTAACTTAACTCGGGGTCACACTAACACTGTAAATTTTAAAACAACTTTAAACCCAAAAGCTCTGATCTTTAAAACTAAAAGTTCTGATACCAATCCAATTGTCACGATCTGGAACTCCCATCGAGCCCGTGACAACCGTCGCGACGTCCCGATAGACATTCATTACCTAGAATGTCAATCGAAACCTCGCAAGGCTTAACATCAGTTTTTCTCGCTTCCCTTGTGAGTATTAGTTACTAAAATCATGTTTTGAGAGATTATAAATTATTTTCAAATCAAAACAATAGAAAAATAATTTTTTTCTCACAGGGCATTTTGGTCATTTTTCCTCAAAAATTTTGAACCCGACTAAAAATGTAGTATTTGAGTGAAAAACACATATTTCATGTTCAGAAATAAGTTTAGATATCTAAAACATTCATTTAAAGTGAAATTATAACTACTTGAATATAATAAAAATATTTAATAAAATATTCTATTTTCTTATAAAATAATATTTATAGAGTTACCGTTGAATAATTTTTGTAACATAAAAGCTAAATAAATTCATACATACTGTAATACAGATAACCAAAGTATAAAATTTCATTTACAGTGACACGTGGGCCCACGAACGACCAAAAGTATCAAAAGCGGTAAACCTACAGTTTTTGAGGATGCAAGTCCAACGTAGCCCTCAACAAAGTGAACTATCTACCAACTAGCTTGAGCTTAAAATGGGTGGAAAGGAGGGCGGTGAGATTATATAATCTTAGTGAGTAAACAAATACCATCTAAAATATCTAAAGCTGAGTAAATGGAGACAGATAAAATAGTTTAACATAAAAATGATTCTCAGCATTTCGAACTCATTTTTATAAGATAAAATAGATTCATTTCACCAAAATAAACAACGAGGCTTATGATTTCTTGAAAAGTTTGGCTCGTGCCAAAATCATTCTCATACTCAATTATTAGGGATACCTTGGCCGAGAGCTATCCCAACTGAGTCCTCCAAGGCTGTTAAAAGTCTTGTACGCATAAATCATCTTTTTATTTTGAAAACATAGCCGTTCCTTGGCTTTGGCTGAGTTCACCCTCACGTGGTGGTTTGGCGTGAAGTGAACTCTAAAGTGTTAACCTCAAGAGTTATCCAATCGCGCCTCTCATACTGAAGTATGAATATAATAGGGTTGCCGTGCCCCCTCTAATAGGCTGGTCCACGGAACCAGTCCACTGCAGCGACTAATCAATAACCCACCATACAATAAAAATTCAAAAAAATTTAACAGCATGACATGGCAATTTTATCATTATCCAGCCTATCAAGGCAAACAACAGTTTATACATTTTCAACGCAAATACCAATTCAGCCATTCATGCCAATATTGCCATAAGCCAATCAATTAGAACCATAAATTCATAATACATCAAATGGTCTCCAATAACTCTATTTTCAAATCCATCATTCAATTTCAAGACAATTTTTAAAATCATTTCATTTAAACTTATTTTGTTTATAAAACATAAAGATTTACCATTTAAACTCATTTTCCATAAAATCACAAAATTGGATAAAAACCACTTTAGATAATTAAGATGATAGTAAGGTTACTCACTATTTCAGGAGTCGAATTCTGAGTACTCCGATTCTTGATCCTCGGGTACTATCTCTTTACTTTTGCCAGAATGCTCACCACCTAGACGTAATGCACAATAAGCCATTTACTACATTTGTGCTAAATTGTTATAAAACCAATTCAGGCTTTATACTAATGTATGAAATGGGATGCAAATTGTTCGAATTATTATCTAAACACAGTGTTCTACACAAATTTAATTGTGTACCTGAATAAAATGGTATTGGCCTAATTCAATCTATCACTCGATTAATTAGCCAATATGTCCAATTCAACTCCAATAATTCCAATTTTCTCCCAATACTCCAAACCATTAAACACAAGTTAAATAACTTGAAATATGGCAAAATCATCCTCACATTTTCTCTTGGAAAATTCTGCCATGGTGGGTGCATCAATACTATGATTTTTCCTACTTGATTCTCACACCATAAATCACTAATTCCTCACCAAATCACTTGAAATAAAATCAAAATCATCATCAATATTCCACATGGAGAATTTGGCCAATCATGGGTGATGGGAGAAAGTGAATTTTTCTTGTTGGCTTTTCATGCTACACATCACTAACTAACTAAAAACACTAAAATATCTTAAAATCTAACAAAATCAAGCATCAAAACTCCTCCCCCCATGTCCGGCTAGCAAGGGTATCCTCATGCAAACTTGATTCTCAACCATGAAAAATGAGAAAGAGTGCATAGGAAAGGTAGATCACAAGCTAGAATTGAAAAATCTTACCTTTTGTCACTTGTTTCCTTGAATTTTCTCACTTTTCCCTTGAATTTTTCCACCTTGGGTTTTTGTTCTTCTTTTCTTCCTTTGTTCTTCCTTTGGCCGGCCATATGAAGAGAAATGGGCTAATTTTGTGCTAATTTATAAGGAAAATAATAAATGGATGAGAATTTGACACATGTCACCATTCCATTTGTCCATGTGTCATACTTACCCATTAAACAATCTCTCTCCACCACTTAAATTGTCTCAATTATCCATGATAATATTAGGTAGAATCCATGTGCTGGACAAGTGTTGGGTGGTGTAAAATTATAATTTTGCCCCTAAGGTGACAAAATGACTATTTTGCCCTTATGCTCAAAAAAATGCTAGAGTTGAAAATTTTCACTTCTCAAACTCAAATTATGTTCTAAATAGTCAATCTTGATCAAAAATTTCTTCCAACATTCCAATTTTAACCTCGGGTGGAAAAATGACCATTTTGCCCCTAAATCATGAAAATTCCAATTTAACTCCAAATCGGTCCTCGAACTCCTAATCACATTTTTAAGTCATTCTGGGGTTTTAAAATTCTCAATTTCATCTTAAAATCTCTATTTGGACTAGTTCGAGGCTTAATTCAACTTAATTGTACCATTTGGTACAATACCGTCCTTTAACAATGTCCAAGGTACCCAAGTAAGCAAACATACTTTCTTATGTAGGAATGACATAATAAACATATTGTCGAGCTGGGCTTGACATATTTGCTTTTGTATGAACATATGACTTGACCCATGAAGTCAATACCCCACACATAAAAAATTTAGATCTTAAAGATGTTCTTAATAGGCATCTCATGTCACCTTGAGATATTACCCATTATTTGGCACTTGTCACAATGCAAAACAAAATTGTGAGCATCCTTAAATAATGTAGGCCAATACAAACCTGGTTGGAGGACTTTAGTAACAGTTCTTGTTCCTCCAAAGTGTCCTTCTTAATCTGAAGAATGGCAATGGTGAAGCACACTTTGAAATTATTCTTTTGGGACACAATTTTTAAAGATCTGGTTTTTACAATACTTAAACAAGTAAGGCTCATCCCAAAAATTGAATTTAATATCATCCAAAAATTTTTGTTTCTGATGAAAATTTAAATATGGGGGATAATATTGCTTACCAAATAATTCACAAGATCAGCATACCAAGGAAGTGATTTCTTACCAACTTGAAGGATTTGTTCATCAAGAAAAGTCTCTTTGATTAAGGTTGAATCTTTACCTTGAACTTCAATCTGTAATCTTGAGAGGTGGTCTGCCACTTGATTTTTTGTTCCTTTTCTATCACGAATCTCGAGATCAAATTCTTGAAGCAAAAGAATCCACCTTATCAATCTTGGCTTAGCATCCTTCTTGGCAATAAATATTTGATAGCTGAGTGGTCAGTGTATATTATAACCTTTGTCTTAACTAGATAATAGAGAAATTTGTCAAAAGCAAAAACTATAGCCAAAAGCTCATTTTTTGTTGTGGTATAATTTTTCTGGGCCTTATTTAAAGTCTTGCTAGCATAATAGATGGAATGAAAGATTTTATCCTTCCTTTGTCCCAAAACAGTTCCCACTGCATACTCACTTGCATCACATATTAATTCAAAAAGAAGAGGCCAATCGAGATTAAATATGTAGGTGCAGATATTAATCTTTTCTTCAATTCATCAAAAGGAACAAGACATTCATTATCAAAGTTAAATGGAACATCTTTTTCTAATAAATTGCAAAGTGGTTTAGAAATTTTTGAAAAGTCCTTAATAAATCTTCGATAAAAACCAGCATGATCAAGAAAACTTCTAACACCTTTGACATTTATTGGAGGTGGTAGCTTCTCAATTGTTTCAATTGTTGCTTTATCTACTTTAATGCCGCTTCTAGAGATCTTGTGCCCAAGAACAATGCCTTATTGCACCATGAAGTTACATTTCTCCTAGTTTAGCACAAAATTTGTTTCTTCACATCTCTTGAGTACCTAAGCAAGATCTAAAAGACAATCATCAAAATTATTTCTAAAGACAGAATAATCATCCATAAATACCTCTAAACATGTCTCCACCATGTTTATGAAGTTGGCCATCATACATCTTTGAAAGGTGGAAGGTGCATTACTGTCACAACCCAATTTTCGAACCATGACCTGCGCATGGGCCCAATGGACGTAGTCCACTAAGCCCAAGCAAGCCTATCTATATGACCTGTTTATCATTCCATTAAGTTGCTAAAGTCGCATTTCATAATTTCAATTTGAAATATTGATAACGATTGCCAACTCGTCATGGCATTACCAATCAAAATATACATATAAGGTGTAAGACATACATCTTAGTACTTTACATCACATGTACGTATTTACAACAAAAATGACTCTGAGCTTCCAGCGAAATGACCGAGGTGTAGGTGCGGCTACGGAATGCCAAGATACCTACCAAGGATACGAATCTATGAGGACACGTCGACCTAGTTATCGGCTGCCTCTTGATCTGAAAACATGAAGTTGAAAACGGTGAGTATAAACCCAGTGAGTGAACAAGGAAGGGAACAAGCAAACGATAAGGAATGTTCAAAGAAATCATGATGCACTTATTTTAAAAACAATGCAATTGAATTTGGTTTTTCTTAAAACCCCTCATTAAACTATTAATGAGTTAATCCCTGATGATGAAAGATCCATACATAACAAAAAATTTGAAGAATGAAAGCTTTAATAATATTCAAACAAGTCAAATGAAACGACGGGTCCTCGCTGCAGTGAGAATGCCATTCCGCTGCAGTGAAATTTGGGCTCAAATTATCAACTAGACGAGGGTTTCTCAATTGGTCGAAGGTTTATCTCTAAAACCCCTTATCTCAACCTTAATTAAATAAATTCCTTAAATGTTGGGAGTCCATGATCATCTATGGTACTACTAAAATGGAAAATGTGGCAAAAACCAACAAGGTAGCATGCTAGACAGAAAGTTTCTCACTGCAGCAAGATTCGGGAGGCAAAACAGAATGCTTCTCGCTACAACGAGAAGCATCAGCAACTTTCTCGCTATAGCAAGAATGCACTCTCACTGCAGCGAGAACCAGACCAGTATAACCTTCCAAACTCGAGAGTTTTTCACTGCAGCGAGAATGAATCTTGCTGCAGCAAGAAACAGGACACCAACAACAAATTTTCATTCTCTCGAGGAAAGGCCATTTAGCTGCAAAGACAAAATCAACTTGAACATGCTTAGAAATTCTCAAGGTTTAACATACAAGATTCCCATGTATTACAACCATATACCATACTCATGAACTTTTTATAACACACATATTTATATATATATATAAACACATCATCATGTATACCATCCCACCATATCAGCTCATGTGCACTCCCCACTCGCACATAGCTTGGTCATCATCAGCTCATGTGCACTCCACACCACACATAGCTAGGTCATCATCAGCTCATGTGCATTCCCACACGAACATAGTTGGGTCATCATTATCACAAAAAAAAAAACATCCAATGCATATTATACATATCAACATATTGTGATAACACATGAACCATTATATGGCACACTTTCACAAGATAGAAACATTCACCAAAGGCTTGTTCCCTAGGTAGATTTTTAAGGAAAAGTTGGATAAAATCATTCAAATGTTTTGTGCAAATACATTCACATTCCCAAAACAATTTTGAAATGCAAGTTCACTCACCGGTATTCGTTAAATCTTTACTCAACTCCAATTTCCTATAATGGCCCAAATGGGGTGGTGGGGCTTCATTGGAACCTATCATCACATTAGCATCATCACCATCAACCCAACTTGGCATTAATACTATTACAAAGCTATTTTCTAAATTGAGTTCTACTAGTCATTCCTACTAGCCTCTAACTATCATTAAATGGCTATTATTTGCACTACTCTAGTAACACTAAAAATGATTAAATAATCTCAACAATAAAACTCTCACAAATCAAATTACTAGACATTATCAACAACTAACAATAAAGTTTAATTCACTATGCACCTTGGTAGCTTTGTAAAATTCTATCTAATAATTTTCAAGCTATTATAGAAACTCCCTCTTTCTCTCTCTAAAACACCTAGCTCGTGAGAGGGAATATGGAAGTAAGACTTTTCAAGGGTTTTAAAGTGAGAGAGTGAAAGAGCACAAAGGTTCTATGTAAGGGTGCACAAAAGCATGAAAAGTGGAGCTAGCTTGAGAGAGTTATGGAAGCTTGAAGAGAACTCCCATGGAGGATGAATAAACGTGATAGGGAAAAAGGAAGAAGAAGAAGAAGCTGTTGGAAGATGATATTTATAGCTCAAGCTTATCCAACTCCACTTAAATTACGAAAATGCCCTTAACAAGTTAGCTTGTTCTCCTATAATCTTTTATGCTATCTTTTTACTCTTTTGACACTAAGACAAGGTCCATAATAGTCTAGAAATACTCAGGTTCATGAAAACTTAAAAATTTTGACCCAAGATGCAAAATGACCATTTTGCCCCTACCTTGGAAATCATCATTATTTTTATTTCTTTCGTCATTTAATCCTTATTTTCATCATTCATTTATTCCTTAGGCCCATTTAGCCCTTAAAAATGTTTGAAAGCATACTTCTAGGGGCTCACTAAAGAAATGACAAAATTACCCCTAGCTCGGGTTATCGTGTTTACACCTAGTTACGAGCCTATAGGGGTCGAGGTCTCACAATTACATAATCCAAATGGCATTCTTCTAAAAGCAAAGGTGCCATAAGAACATGTAAATGTCGTATTTTCTTGATCTTTAAGGGCAATAGCAATTTGGTTATAACCAGAATAACCATATAGCAAACACTAATATTCCTTACCAGTCAGGTGATCCAACATTTAATCAATGAATGGAAGAAGGAAGTGATCTTTTCTTGTAGCTTTGTTGAGCTTGCATAGTCCGTGCACACTCTCCATCTAGTTATAGTTCTTGTCGAAATAAGATCATTATTGCCATTGGCAATCACAGTCATTCCCCCCTTTTTAGGAACACATTGAACTGGACTTACCCTTGAGCTATCAGAAATCGGATAAATCATTCCCGCATCTAACCACTTGATGATTTCTTTCTTGACCACTTCTTTGATGATGGGATTCAATCTTCTTTTCTGTTTAATTGTGGCTTTGTGGTTTTCCTTAAAAAGAATTTTGTGCATGTAAAAAGAAGGGCTGATTCCCTTAATATCAACTATGGTCCACCTTATTGCTTTCTTGGATTCTCTAAGTGTCCTCAATAACTTCTCTTCTTGCATGTTAGTAAGAGAAGTAGAAATAATAACTGGAAGAGTAAAAGCTTTTTCAAGAAAATCATACCTCAAGTGTGCGGGCAGAGGTTTGAGTTCCAAAGTAGGTGGTTCCTCAATGGAGGGCTTAGAAATTGGCAAAAAAGAAGCTGAAACATCTAAAGACTCAAATTGATGATTAGTTCTAAGTTTGGATTGAGCATTTAAAAAATTTGAATATTCAATAAATTCATCATCATCCTTGTCAGAATTAGCAAGTAAGCATGCTTCAAGAAGATCATTGGGATATTCTTCTAAGAAAACATCCTTTGTCACATCATTTACCACGTTCACAAAAAAACAGTCTACAGATGTCACAGGTAATTTTAAAGCTATGAAAATATTAAACGTTACCTGTTGATCTTAGACTCTCAAAGTGAGCTCATCTTTTGCAACATCAATCAAGGCTCTAGTAGTTGCCAAGAATGGCCACCTAAAAATGATTGGAATTTGCCTATCTTCTTTCATGTCAAGAATTATAAAATCAACTGGAAAAGTAAATTTATCTACCTTGACAAGAACATCTTCAATAATTCCGTTTGGGTACACATAAAAGCAATAAGCCAGTTACAAAGTAACAGAAGTGGGTTTGTATTCCCCCAAACCAAGTTTCTCAAAAATTGACCAAGGCATTAAATTGATACTTGAACCAAAATCACTCAAAGCTTTTGCAAAAAATAAATTACCAATAATGCAAGGGATTGTGAAACTACCTAGATCTTTGAGTTTTGGTGGTAGTTTATTTTGGAGAATTGCATTACATTCCTCTATAAAGGAGACAATTTCAAACTCACCTAGCTTTTTCTTTTTGGAGAGGATGTTCTTCAAGAACTTAACATAGCTTGGCATTTGTTTCAGAGCTTCAGCAAAAAGAATCTTTATGTGTAATTTCTTGAAGACATTGATGAACTCTAAAATTGCTTTCAAGCTTTTGCTTTTGGAGCCTCTAGAGAAAAGGTGGTGGAGGATGGATGACTTGAAATGTCCTTTGATTGTCAAGTTTTTCATCTTTTTTCAATTCAACTTCAATTTCTTCCTCACACATTTTTTCCTTATCAACTTGTTCATTTGCAGATTCAAATGCTTTTTCATTCACCCCCTCAATTTCTTTTCCACTCCTTAAAATGATTGCTTGGCTTTTTTCCTTACGTTTAGGATTGATTTGTATATCACTTGGAAAGGAACCTTGGGGTCCATTGTTGATGGAATTTGCAAGCTATCCCATTTGGGTCTTAAGATTTCTCAATGAGGCTCCTTGGCTTTGAATTATAACATCAGTCTTTGATATATATTGCAAGAGAAGTTCTTCCACTTGGGACTTTTTTTCAAGAATTGGTGGTCTAGCTTGTTGTTGAAAACTAGGAGGGGTTATGGGTTTTGGATTTGAAGGCCCTGCATTGTTGTTCCATGAAAAGTTGGAGTGGTTTCTCTAAACAAGATTATAAATATTGGAGCATGGAATATTTTCCTGTCTATTGAAGTTCTCCATAAATTGGACCGATATTGTATGGACATTGATCATATGAATGGCAATCTCCACACATCTCACAAACTATAAATGACTTTTGAACCGCATGAACTACAGTGTGTCAAACTTCTTGGACAGTGCAGCCATTTGTGTAGCTACTTGAGCAGTTAAGGTGCTAGGTGCCTCAATTTCATAGGCTCCAACAGCTTTTCTCAGACCAGACATTTATGAAGGCCATTGATAATTATTTGAGGCCATCTCTTCCAACAGATTATAAGCATAAGTAGCATTCTTACTTATTAATGCCCCATTAGAAGCAACATCAATTATGGTTTTTATTGAAATAACTAGCCCATTGTAGAATGTTTGAACTTGTAACCAATCAAGAATCCCATGATGTGGGCATATTCTCAATAGTTCTTTAAATATCTCCCAAGCTTCATATAGGGATTCACCATCAAATTGTGTGAATGAGGTGATATCGTTCCTCATATTTGCAGTCTTAGCAAGCAGAAAGAATTTTGCTAGAAACTTTTGAGCCAAGTCCTCCCATATAATAATAGACCCATTGGGTAGTGAATTAAGCTAGCTTTTTGCTTTATCCCTAAAAGAAAATGGAAATAGTCTCAATCTAATAGCATCATTAGTTACTCCATTGTATTTAGAGATATCACAAATCTTTAGGAAATTCACCAAATGACAATTAGGATCATCACTGGGTAACCCACCAAATTAGACTGAAGACTGAATCATCTAAATGTAAGCTAGTTTAGTTTCAAAATTATTTGTATTGATTGAAGGTCTCCTAATACTTTGGTGCAAACCTTGCAAAAGAGGAACAACATAATCCCACAGTGCTCTATTTGCTTCGGGAACCAGATTAATGGCATTATTGCCATTGTTGTTGTTATAATTAGCCATTGTCTGATTTAAAGTTGCAACTTGCAAATTCTCCCTTTGATGTCTTCTAAAAGTTCTTTCTATCTTAAGGTCAAAAGAAACAAGATTCAAAAGGAACAAGATTCAAGTTGCTTCTTCTTTGCATACAATGACGAATTATATCTGCAAGCAGACAAAACTAATATTGAAATAAGAAAATAAAATTTGAAGTAAGACTAAATTGCTTGGTATTAGTATTAGCAAAGATAATAAGAAAAATAAAATTTGAAGTAAGACTAAATTGCTTGGTATTAGTATTAGCAAAGATTCTAGAAACAAATCCTTGGCAATAGCGCCAAAAACTTGTCAGTTAAAATTTTACTACGCAAGTATACATATTGAATAGATAGTACATAAGCAAGCAGAGTATTGATCCCATAGAGAATTGATATAAAATTTTACTAAGCACTAAAACTAGAACAATATAATCTTATCAAAACAATCAAAATCAAATAACTAAATTAATTAACTAAAAATAATTAACCAAAAATAATTAACCAAAATTTAAACCAAAAATAAATATCAAAATAATAATAACTTGAGTAAAAATCAAATCAAACAAGCCTAGGATTACAGTATCCCTCACACTTCATCTAAATCTTAACTCTCTTCCTTAACTTATTTCAATAGGTTGAATTGCTAACCTAGAGTCCTCAATTATTTATAAAGGTCTCCCGACTCATCTTATAAAAATATATATTTTAACCATAACACCATATCCCTATGTGAATTGAAATTAAAAATATCTATTCTCGAATGGATTTCCGTGTGTGTGTGTGAAATCTTTTACCAAGAATATCATGACATTCGAATGAGTTTATGCCAACACAAATTTCAAATTAGTACTAGATTCAATAGGTTTGCTTTTCATCTCTCTCTCCACTAATGTAGACTAATACAAAGTTAGAGATCAATATGACTTTAATAGGCTTGTAATGTATGGCTAGGGTCAAGGTATGATAAAGGATATTAATTGGCCTAAATCACCCTAAGCACATAATTATTCTAAGACCTATCTATAGAGCTCTCTTCTCCTTCTCCAAGTACACATTTTCTTCCACATTTGAACTTTTTTTTTCTTCCAGCACATTTTTTTTCACAATTTCACAATTTCATACCCTCAAACTTATTTTCTTTGTATTTTAGGTAGTGGGGCTATTTTTAATATCTTGAACTTTTTTTTTTCACATCAACATCACCTTTTCACCTTTTTTCAACATTTAGCTCAATTTATATTTCCTAAAATAATATACATGCTTAAGAGTGAAGGTTGCAAAATTGGAAATTTTATTTTAAGGCTATGCTCAATTATTACGTAGTTAAACAAAGAAAAGGGAAATTAGGCTCAAAAAGGGTATACTAGGGACAAAGATTTAACAAGGCTAGCTTTTTAGGCTCAAACAATCCAAAGATGGCCTAAATCATCTCCCTAACTAAATATTGCCTAGGATTTTGCCTCAAGAGAAAATCAAGCAAATTCTAGAATTTTTGACATAATTTAAAATTCACATCATTATAAACCTTCTCTAAATATTCATAATAATTCAAAGTAAGAGATACAGTGCTCAAGATTGTGGAAATCACATCCTAACAATGATAGTTAACTACTGAATTTAGCATGAATCCAAACAAAGACCTTATTCACCAGATGCTAAGAATTCAAGACAACTAGTTATCATCATTGGATAGAGAAATCATCGAAAAAAAATTGGCACAACTTTACTCTAGATTCCTAAAATTCAAACAAGAATTAAATTCAATTGCCAACTAATCCTAAATTATTTATAAAAATAAATACACATGCAAATGAAACTAAATTTAAAACTACCATAGAATATTCATCACCAGAAAAATAAATTCACTCCCCCAAACTTAAACTAAACATTGTCATCAATGTTAGAAAAAATAAAAGAAAGGTAAAGAATACTCCCATGATGGTTGGATGAATATGGTGAAGTGCTAGTCTTCACCTTTGTCCTCATCATCCTCATTGTCACTTGTAGGAAAAATTTTCTTTTTACTGAAGAAAAAAAGATATAGATTAATGAAAATAAATAAATAAAATAAAAATAATTAAAAAATAAGAGTTTCGAAAGCTTGGGTTGCCTCTCAAGAAGTGTTTTTTATAGTCAATAGCTTGACTTTGGTTGAGGTTGAGTTTGTTTGGAAAAACCTTGAGGTGTGGAAGTAGTCTCCTTCTAAGATGAAGTTGTAGTGCCTTTAACTCAAGATTTGATGCTTGCTTAACCCAAGGTGGTGTAATAGGTTGACTTTTATCCAACTTCTCAGATTGAGTTCTTCTTCAATAATGTGCTTTTGCTATAACCTCCTTAGGTAACTCATCAACTGTACAAAAAAAGGAATGGGAGGCACATATGGCTTGACTCGTAATGATGTAGATATTTCTTCCTCTTGCTTAATTTCTTCATCTTGAACTTGATTGCTGGAAGTATTTCCTTAATCTTCTTTATCTCCATCATCTTGAGGTCTATTATTGATGCCACTAGCTAGTTGACCCACTTGTGTTTCAAGATTTCAGATTGATTATGCTTGACTTTGAATGATGGCATCAGTCTTTGTCATGAAGGCATCTGTCTTTGTCATGAATCACATGAACATAACCTCTATTGAAAGCTTTTTCTCTAGCAAAAAAGCTCTAACTTGTGACTGAAAACCATTATGAAAAATAGGCTGTGATGAATATGTAGGACCGTGATCATTACTCCATGAAAAATTTTCATGCTTTCACCTTGAGTTGTAATTGTTGGAATATGACTTATTTTGCTACCCATCGAAGCTTCCATCAAATTGCATTGATTCATAATAGGCTAGATAACAATCACTTGAATGCCTATCTCCACAAGGCTCACATGCCACAAAGGACTTTGAAAAACATTATCACCCCAAGTGTTAATTTTCTGAGACAAAGCATCTACTTGGGTGGCTAAAACACTGATTGCATCCAATGCATAATCACTAGCAACCCTTCTAAGCACCAATTGTTCAGATGGCCACTAAAAGTCCATCACCTCAATCAAGAGTATTTGAAAATAAAAAGAAAAGTTTGAAGTAAGATTAGGAATGCTTGGTATTAATATTAACAAGAAAGAATTAAAAATTAATTCCCCAGCAACGGTGCCAAGAACTTGCTTTTCAATTTTCTACCCACGCAAGTGTACGTATCGCAAAGATAATATAATAATGAGTAGAGTGTCGATCCCACAGAGAATTGAATTACTTCTTACTGTTAACTACTAAAATTGTAACACCTTAATCTTATCCAAACAATTAAATTTAAAATTATTAAAAAGAAAAATTAAACTAATAAACTAAAATGAAAATTAAATAGTAAATTTGTTTTATAAAACTCACTTAATTACTAGACCTAAGATTATGATGTCTATCAATATTTTATCTGATTATTGTCTCTCTATCTGAACTCAGTTTAATGGATTAAGTTAATAACCTAGAGTTCTAAATTATTTACAAGTCTTTGTCGAGTTTCTCATAAAAATACCTTTCTCAATTAATTTACTATATGTCTATACAAATTAAATTGAAAAAAGGTTCATTAAGTTCGTGCTCTAATTTAAGCTACGTATGGCTTATAGGTGTATGTCTACCCTATACGCAAATCAAATCACCTAATCAATTAAGTGTATTCGATCATACACTATTTTATTCAAAGTCTACCTAAATCTCATTTGTCAAGGTTTAACTTAGGTTTCCAATTCAATCTAATTGGTGATTAGGCAACTATAAGCATTAAAAACAAAATAAAATAAACAACTTAAATCCATCAAACATAATCAAATGAGAGATAAATAAATCATATTACATATTGAGCTCAATCATAATCTTAGATAAAAAGTTTATTTCCCTATAAAGTCACACATCATCATTGAATAAAGTTTAAACATTAAAAACAAAACTAAGAGAATAAGAGAATAAAAAAGATAGAAAAACTCAAGAATTGTATTCTTTATCTCCAAATCTCCTTGAATCCTTCAAATTCTTCTTAGCTTCAATGAATCTATGGCTTGAATCTTAGCTGTCAATCTAGTGTTTCGTTCTCTTTTCTAAAAGTCCTCCGAAAGGTTATTTTTATAGGGCTTTTAAGTTAGGCCAAGTTAGGTGAAGAAAGGAGTCAATTCCAATCAAGATTGCCTTATCAAACTATGTGGGCCACAGCCTTGTCCAATTAATTAACATAAATCATAATTGCTTTAGGACTATTGTAGTGTGTCAACTTCAACAAGATTTTTGACCACCTTCCAAGCTGAACTGGGTGATGTGATAAACATGAAAGTTGTATCTTTTTCTCTTATCTTTCCAATGATTTAAGAATCGTTTCATTTAGAGCTTTGTAGGGAACGTTATAGGTAAAACACCAAAACATGTGTAATGTAAGTCTGCACCTTGAAATTGCTTTCCTTCTTTCACTAAAATTCTTCTTTCATTAAACACTTACAAAAGTACAAATAAATCAATAAAAACATATGTTAATCACATTAACACCAATTTAAGCATAAAATTAACTAATTTAAAATAATTAAATAAAATCTACTAATTTCTATGTATTACTACAAGAACTACACTAAATTACTATCAAAATTAAGCCCAAATAAATCTATATTATAGAGTTATCACTATAAATAGCTAATTTTCAGCAGCTAAAAGAGAGGTTAAAGGAGGCAATGAATAGAAATTTTTGAGAGAAAAGAA
Organism: Theobroma cacao; assembly: GCF_000208745.1. Taxonomy (NCBI): domain Eukaryota; kingdom Viridiplantae; phylum Streptophyta; class Magnoliopsida; order Malvales; family Malvaceae; genus Theobroma; species Theobroma cacao. The sequence goes on from NC_030852.1 coordinate 8,175,507, forward strand.
AAGGCTCTCCAACGAGAGAAATGAGAAGAAATCGAAGGAATAGAGGATCAATAATCGGAAGAGGCTTTGATTTCTCTTTACTCTTCATTTCTTTCTTGTTATTTTGCTATAGAAATTATCTTTTCTCTTGATTTAATTATGCTTGTTGTAAAAACAATTATGAACTAATTTTGTTTTCTAGGATTATGGGTTATTTCATTATGTAGTTTGAATATTTGATTTTTCCTTGCTTAGTATCAATGGAAATTGCATAGTTTATTCAATTCTACACTTATTGCTTTTCACTGCTTGATCACCAATTGAAATGTATTAAGTCTCTAATTGGAAATTGACAAAAAGAGTTTAGAATATACCATTTTTTTGGATAGCTTTTGTTTGATTCACTTCAGAGTTAGATGATAGTTTCATGATTAGGATAGACATATAACTAAATACCTTAAGCAACCAAATTAGAACATGAACATAATGAATTTTTTCTAATTAATATGCATAAACATAAGGGATTAATTCGAAAAGGTATGTGTGCATGATCTCAATAATGACGTGTACATAATATGGATTCTATGTTAGCCATGTATTCCATTAATCTACGTCAAGGAAAATGATTTAATTTAGATGAAGTTTTGAAAAAACTCCATAATCCTAGGTTTTAAGTAAATATTTCTCTTAGTGATATTTTGTTATTCTTTAACTATATAGCTAATTAATTACTTTTAGTTTAATTAATCATTTGAAATCAAGTGCTTGGATAAGACTACGTTGTTCTAAATTTGATACTTAGTGAAAAAAAAAAAGGTACAAATCTCTGTAGGAAATAATACTCGACTTACCATTATATTACTTGTACAGCCACATACACTTACGTGTATTAATCTAACAACAAGTTTTTGGCACCATTGCCAAGGATCCGTTTTCCTATTTCTTTTAGTTGATATTAAATTAAACAAAGTTGTCTTAGTTTAATTTTTTTTTTTTGCTTTTCCATATTTTTGGAGATATCTCCACACAATGGATGCTTTGACTACTTAGGTGGCTATTTTGTATTAAAAGTTTAAAACTCTGGGAGTTCAGGCCATTCAGAGACCATTTATCACATGTGAGTTTTGTGGAAAAGGGCATTCAAGTAACCATTGTTTGAATCAGTTCAATTTATGGGGAATCTAAATTGGTAGTAGAACAACCTATATGACAACACTCATAATTCTAGATGGTGGAATCATCCAAACTTTTCTTAGAGAAACAATAAGAGATTTTCATAAAGTCCAAAGCCTAATATGCTTATTAGATTTCCATCTCATGAAAAAGCTTATATGATTGAGATAAAGCCATTTGTGGAAAAAATGTTCATTTTATTCATGGCAAGGATTAATTCTCTCATTTAGAATCGAGCAGCTTCATTGAGAAACCTTGAAACTCAAGTGCATCAACTTGCAAATTCTATCAACAGTATGCTTCAAGGAACCTTGCCTAGTGAAACTAAAGTTAATCATAGGAAAGATGGTAAGGAATCTTGTCTAGCAGTCACCCTTTCTAGTGGAAACGAGGTAGCAAGAAGTAGTTAAAAAGCTAAAACACAAGTGAAGCTTGTTGAGAAAGTAACAATGGTTGAAGAGGCAAAGGAAAACCCACTACCACTATCCTTTCCTTAGTTGGAAATAATGGTTTAAAAAGCTAAAGTGCAAGCTCAAGTTGATAAAGTTGAGCAAAAATGAGTGTCTAATCTACTCAATTCAACCAAATATCCTGCCTCTACAAATACTTACTATAAAGCAGAAGCGGTTGACATGGATGAAGGAAAGCCCATTCCACTACCTCTAGTGAAGCAAGCACCAACTTTAGAAAAGGAAAACATATACAACTCTTAATCTTTTTTCTTAAATTTATTTATTATTTATTATTTATTATTTATATTTTCTCATTTAATTTGTTTTTCATCTGTATCTTGTTGGTTGGCCTCACTCTGCTAACAACTTTTGCTACAATGATGAGGATGAAAAGGAAGGCTAGAGGATCTTCACTATTGAAGGGAGTATGCTTTACTTTTCTTCTTTTCTTTTATAACATTGAAGACAATGTTAATCTTAAGTATGGGAGGGAGTTTAAGCTTTTAAAAATTGTTATTTTTTTTGCATTTCTTGCCTTTAAATTTCAATCTTAGTTAGATTTTGAACACATTTTGAAGAATTGAAGTTAAAGTCAATGCACCATGAAATTGATTTACCTATCCAATAATGAAACCTAGTTGTCTTGTTATTCTTGTCACTTTTAGTAATACATGAATATAATTAAAGTAGTATGTTGAATTCTAATGTGTAGCATTATTGTATGATGAAATTTCCACAATTGAGGACCTTATCTCTTATATTGAGTGATTGTGTACATTTAGAGAATGATTATGTGAATGCAAATTTTTGGACTATGTTTGGACTTTTAGACTATATTTGATTCGTCTTGAGGTGAAATTATAGGCTACACTTAGTTAGGGAAATGACTTAGGCCATCCTTGGATCGATTGAGCCTTTCAAGCTAACCCAATTAAATTTTATCCCTAGTATACCCTTTTTGAGTTAACAATTTTTATCCTTTTGCTTTGTCATCCATATAAGTAGCCTAGCTTATAAATAATTTTCCAATTCTACAAACCCTTACTCCTAAGCATGTACATTGTTTTAGGAAATATATGTTGAATTATTTGATGAAAAGATGGAAAAGATGAAGTCGAGAAAATTTTGAAATTCGATGTAAAGCATTCATCCCATTTTCATTGAAAGGAACAAGTTTGGGGGTGTTGATTTGAGAATAAAAAAAAAAGAATAAATGCTTGATGAATGAAAAGTGAAAAAAAAGAAAAAGGTGTACCTAGTGAAGGAAAATTAGGCTATTTAATTCCTAGAATAATTATATGCTTAAGGTGATTTGAGCTTATTATATCCTATATCCTCCCTTTAACCCTAGCCATATATTACAAGCTAAATAAAGTCCTAAAGATCCATAGTTAAGAGTTAGCCTACACTAGTGGAGAGACAAGTAAAAGCAAACTTATGAAATTCTAAGCTAGTTTGAAGTTTGTATGAGCATAAACTTATCCCAAGTGCATGATATTCATTGTAAGAGATTTCACACATACATGAAAAATTCATCCAAAAAATGAGCCTACATTGGAATGAAATGTAAACTTAAACAATATTTATGTTTTGCTCTGAGTTAGGAAAACAAGACAACTTATGAGGAATTAAAAGGTGATTTATGGATTGGTGCAATTTACTAGCTTGATGTTTTCAACTTTGCCATCTCAGTTTTAATTTTAACTTGGCTTAAGGACTAGCAAAATATTAAGTTTGAGGCTGTGATAACTCTACTATATAGAGTTATTTAGCCACATTTTGAATGATAAAATAGCTAAGGCCTTGTGTTTTAAATCAATTTTAGATAGTTTTTATATTTTTAATTAATTAGTTCTAAAGCATGTTAACTTAATTTAATTCAAGTAATTCTAGTTCATTTTCATGTTGAAAGACCAATTTTAAGCCAATACTGATTTAGTCCTTGTGTTTGTAGGTTTTCAAATGCATAAATTTAAATGGTGATCAACTACGCAATGTAAACTAAATGCAGACTTTCGCTAAACAAGTTGCAATAATTCGGACATAACTCAAGCTACGAACATTCAATCAATGTGATTCTTAGACCATTCAAAATCTAAGATGCAAACCTACAACTTTCATGTTTACAACGTTTCCCATATCAGCCTTGAGGTAGTAGCAAATTGCTTTGTATTGTGAGGCACTGCAGTAGTTCTACACCAAGGCAGCATAAGGAACAATGTCGTGACCTTACAAGACTCAATGCCACAGTGCCTAAAGAAGCAGCAATGTTCCCATAAAAACTCTTGAGAGGCTAGCATCGAACACCTAAAGAGGACGGTCATGGCGTCAGTTGAAAGACAATGAAAAAAATTATAAGTTTGGAACACCACGACGCCTATGGAGCAAGGACATGGTGTTATGACATGGATTATGAAAATTCAGCTAGTCACGTATCAAGTTTTTTAGGGTTTTTGGAGGCTATAAATAGGTGATTTTCAGCATCTAAAAGATAGGTTAAATGAGGCATTGAACAGTAGTTTTTGAGAGAAGAAAAAGGGCTCTCCAATGAGTGAGAAGAAAAAATCGAAGGAATTGAGGATTAAGAATCAAAAGAGGCTTTGACACTTCTTTACTCTTCATTTGCTTCTTGTTATTTTGCTATAGATCTTTTCTCTTGATTTAATTATGCTTGTCGAATAAACAATGATAAACTAATTTTGTTTTCTAGGATTATGTGTTATTTCATTATGTAGTTTGAATATTTGATTTTCCTTGCTTGGTATTAATGGAAATTGCATGTTTTATTCAATTCTGCACTTATTTCTATTCACTACTTGATCACCAGTTGAAACATATTGGGTCTCTAAATAGAACTCGACAGAGGGAGTTTAGAATAGACCATTGTTTTGGATAACCTTTGTTCAATTCACTTCGGAAGTAAGTGATGATTTTGTGTTTAGGATAGACATATACCTCAATACCTTAGGCAACCAAATTAGAACACAAACGTAATGAAATTTTTCTAATTAATTTGTATAGACATATGATATTAATTTGGAAAGTGTGAAATCACACCTTGAGTAAGAGAATAAAAAATGTGTGATTTTTATATAACAATCTTTTATGAATAAAAAATGACAATAATGATTCCCTTGATTTTTAGATGATGAAAAATGATTTTTTCATCATTTTTGTAGTACGTTTGTTATGGCAAATGGGGGGTTGTTTTTTTAATTTCAATCAAACTTTTTCAATTTTGTTTTTGAAACCAAAATTTAAATTTTGATTCTTTTGGATTTTGATTTTTTTGATATTTTTATTGAATCTAAATGGGGGGTTGTGTCACGACTCGAAACCTCCCTCCGGCCCATGACAACCGTCGCGATGTCTCGATTGATACTTATTACCCGAAATACCAATCGGAACCCCGCAAGGCTTACATATCAACTTTTAACAATTTTCAGTCATTTTCTGCTCAAGTAAATCAAAAGACAAAAATATAGTATTTTTATATAAAACAATATTTATAGAAACACGTGTAAGTAATCTTTTGTAACTTAGAAGTAAAATAAATTCATACATACAATAATTTACAAAGTTATAATGTACAATAATAATTACA
>NC_030852.1:8182129-8200960 GCF_000208745.1 Theobroma cacao
TCATCATTGTACATCATTGAACATTCAGCCAAGGGTGGGTATTGTGAAAATTTCATGCTTTCTTGCCCAATTTGATTTCTATACACATTTAACTAACTAAAACTATCAATTTAACTAAAAATCAAAACATAAAAATTTCAAATTCCTCCCCCTTGAATTTCGTCCAGCCCTTGATATCACTTTTTGATCTGTCTCCTCAAGCATGATAAATGGAAACAAGGCATAAGAAAGGTAGAAATCAAGCTAAAGTCAAAATCTGACCGTTAGATGCGTAAACGGTCGAAAAATGCGATTTTCCCTTTGAATTTTCTAATTTTCCTTTGGTTTTTCTCTTTTCTTCCTTTCCTCTTTATTTTCTCTCTTGTTCTCTCCTTATGGCCGGCCATCACTTAATATGGGGTTTAAATGGGCTGACTTTTCATTAAAATAATATTAAATCATTAAAAAGTGCCATGTGTCACTTTCCCATTGGCCCGTTTTTAAATTTCATCCATTAAACTTCTATTTTTCACCACTTGAAATACCATAGTTATTCATACCAAAAATAAATAAATCCTATAATTTTGACAAATTTTGGGTGGTGAAAATTACGGTTTTTACCTCGGGATGACAAAATTATCGTATTACCCCTATGTTTCGAAAATTGCCGGAATTGAAATTTTTCACTTCCTATCATTAAATTATACTCCAAATAGTTAATCTTGGTAAAAAATTTCACTCCATGATCAAATTATTATCTTAGGTGGCAAAATGACGATTTTTCCCTTGAACATCAAAATTTTCAATTTTTCCCCAAATGAACCCTCAAACTCCGAACAATCATTTTTAGTCATTCCGGGACTGTAAATATTAAATTTCATCCTACGATTCCTATTTGAACTAGTTCGAGGTTAAATTAACTCAAGTGTACCGTTAGGTACAATACCGGGTTTCGTCTATTCTTAGGACTTTCCTAGCGTAATAACATGCTACTCAGTGCATGTATGTCATGACATTTGTTTACAGAGTCGGGTTTTATAGGTTGTTTGCTTATTTACGTTAAATATTTTAAGTAAATGGAGAGTGAAAAGTAAAGAGCACATTTACTTAAATGGTACTTAATGTAAATAAGCTGGGTAGGTTATTATAGGTAACCTGCCTCAGAAACTGCATTCTGTCTCAAATGTATCAATACATGTTCATGATGTATCAATACATTCTGCATTCTTCATGCCTACTCTATTTTCTTATGTAGTATATGAAACATACATTACATACATAATCTCATGGCATTCATCATGCTTTTTCAATCACCTTATGTAGTATATGGAATACACATCATATACATAAACATAGCATTTTAGATGGAAAATTATCATACAATCCATCACACATTTTGTGCCTTAACATAGCTAACATGCACGTCATATCATTCATGCATTAATTATAAATCATATCTCGTACCCACACTAGTGATAACTCTATGATATGGAGTTATTTGAACTTAATTTTGTTAATAATTTAGCTTAGTTCTTATAGTAATCTATGGAAATTAGTAAGCTTTATTTAATTATTTTAAGTTAATTAATTAGGCGAGTCAATCTAATCCTAGTTAAATGTGTGCTTAAATTGGTGTTAATGTGCCTAAGAGAAGTTATTATTGATTTATTTGTGCCTTTGTAGGTGTTTATTGAAGAACTTTTAATGGAAGAAGTAGAGAAATTTTGAGGTGTAGACTTTCGTTGCACATGTCTCGGTATTTCGATCATAAATCTCTCTACAGAACTCCAAATTAGGTGGTTTAATTTGCATAAAGGGTAGACATATATCTATAAGTCATACGTAGCTAGGTTTAGAGTACAAACTTAATGAATCTTTCTTCAATTTAATGTGCATAGACATATTATAAGCTAATTGGGAAATGTATTTTTATGAAAACCTTGACAGAGACTTGTAAATAAATTAGAACTCTAGGTTGGCAACGTAATCCATCAAAATAAGTTAAGAGAGAGAGGCAATCTTTAGATGAAGTATTAAGAGATATCATAATCTTTGGTCTGGTAGTCAATCGAGCTTAATAAAATAAATTTGCTATTTAATTTTATATGAGTTCTAGATTTTAAGTTTTTTTTAATTTTTTTTTGCTTTTTTATTATTTAATTTTTAATTGTTTGGATAAGTTAGGGTGTGTCAATTTTAGTAAGTAGCAAATAGAAATTAAAACAATTCTTCATGGGAATGATAATCTACTTCATCATTATATTACTTGTTTGCGATACATGCACTTGTGTGGATAATCTGACAACAAGTTTTTGGCGCCATTGCTGGGGAATTGATTTTTAATTCTTTCTTGTTAATATTAATACCAAGCATTCTTAATCTTACTTCAAACTTTTTATTTTCTTTTTAGGTACTTTTCATTGAGGTGATGAATTATTAGAACTACCAGTGGCCATCTGAATAATTTGATCCTAGAGGGTTGTGAGTGATTATGAATTGGATGCAATCAGTACTTTGACTGCCAAAGTAGATGCTTTGACTTAGAATATTGACACTTGGGATGTTAATGTTTTTCAAAGTCATTTTGTGACATGCGAGCTTTGTGGAGATGGGCATTCAAATGATTGTTGTCCAACCTATTATGAATCAATGCAATTTGATGGAAACTTCAATGGGCAGCAAAACAATTCATACTCCAACAGTTACAACTCAAGGTGGAATCACCCAAATTTTTTCATGGAGTAATGATCAAGGTCTTACGTATTCATCACAGCTTGTTTTCCATCATGATTTTCAATCACAAGTTAGAGTCTCTATGCCTAACAAAAAGCCTTCAATAGAGGATATATTCATGCAGTTCATGGCGAAGACTAATGCCATCATTCAAAATCAAGCAACATGAATAAGAAATTTTGAGACTCAAGTGGCCAACTTGCTAATGCCATCAATAATAGACCTCAAAATGATAGAGATAAAGTAGATCAAGAGGATACTTCCAGCAATCAAGTTCAAGATGAAGAAATTAAGTGAGAGGAGGAAGTATTTACACCACCACAAGTCAAGCCAGATGTGCCTCCCATTCTTTTTCTGGATACAATTGATGAGTTACCTAAAAAGGCTATTGATATGGAAAATCCAAAAAAACTCCTTGAAGCTTGTTTGGTTCAAGATGCAACAACAAAGGACGAGAATGAACTCACAAATGTTACACATGTTTTGAAGGCTAAACCAAAAGTGCATTATTCAAGAACTCAATTTGAGAAGTTGGGTAAAAGTCAGCCTATTCTACCACCTTAGGTTAAACAAGCACCAAAACTTGAGTTAACGTCACTACAATTTCATCTTATGAAGAGGTTACTTTCACACCTCAAGCTTTTTCCATGAAAACTCAAACCTCTTTAAAGGGTGAATGAAGACCTCAACCAAAGTCAAGCTATTGACTATAAAGAAGCGCTTCTTAGGAGGCAACCCAAGATTTTGAAACTCTTATTTTCTATGTTCAGTTATTGTCATTTATTTATATTTCTACCTTAATCTTTATTTATTTTCTTTTTATGGTTAAAAAAAAAAAGCCTCCCATAAGCATTGGTGATGATGAGGAAGATGAGGAGGATTAGAGCTTTTCCATATTCATTCAACAATTAGAGGGGCATTCTTTACCTTTCCTTTATTTTTTCTAACATTGAGGACCATGTTTAATTTAAGTTTGTGGGATGAATTTATTTTTCTATTAGTGAATATCTTGTAGAGGTATCAAATTTAATTTTATGTGCTTGTTTATTTAAATTTTTAAGTAATTAGGATTAGTTGATCATCTAAATTTTTATGCTTACTTGAATTTTTAGGAATCTAGAGTAAAGTTGTGCCAATTTTTTCGATGATTTCCTTATCCAATGATGATAATTAGTTGTCTTGGATTTTTAGCTTTCTATGAATAAGGTTTTTATTTGGATTCATGCTAAATTCTTCTGTTTAGTATCATTATTAGGATGTAATTTTCACAATTTTGAGCACTATATCTTTTGATTTGAATTATTGTGAATATTTATAGAACATTTATATTTACATAAAATTTAGATTATGTTATGAATTCTAGAACTTACTTTATTCTCTCTCGAGATGAAATCCTAGACAATACTTAATTAGGAACATAATTTAAGCCATCTTTGGATTGTTTGAGCCTTTCAAGCTAACCTTGATAAATCTTTATCCCTAGTATACACCTTTGAGCCTAATTTTCCTTTTCTTTGTTTAACTACATAATAATTGAGCCTAGCCTTAAAATAAAATTTTCAATTTTGCAGCCCTCACTCCTAACCATGTATTTTGTTTTAGGAAATATATATTGAGCTAAATGTATATATTAGAAAGGTGATTGATGTGAAAAAAAATTCAAAATATTAAAAGTGACACCACTACTTGCAATACAAAAAAAAATAAGTTTCGATGTGTAAAATTGTGAAATTACAAAAAAAAAAAATAGAATAAAGTGTTGAACAAAAGAAAAGTTCAAATATGGAAGAAAGGGTGAATGTGGAGAAGGAAAATAGAACTCCATATATAGGTCATAGAATGATTATATGCTTAGGGTGCTTTGAGCCACATTATATCCTTTATCCTACCTTGACCCTAGCCATACATTACAAACTTTATAAAGTCCTAATGATCCCTAATTTTGTATGAGTCTACATTAGTGGAGAGAGAAATGAAAAGTAAACTTATGGAGTTCTAGTACTAATTTGAATTTTGTGTTGGCATAAACTCATCCGGATATCATGATATTCTTGGTAAAAAATTTCACACACACACGGAAATCCATTCAAGGATGTGCTTGCATTAGAATTGAAACATGAATTTAAATAATTCCTATATTTTTCCTTAAGTTAAAGATTGATAGACATACTTCTGAGGAAATTATGAGAGATCATTGACGTTGGTGCACTTTATCTCTAGTAGTTGCTTTATCTATTTTGCTTTCATCATTTAAATTATTTTTTTGTAAGTTAGTTTCTTCTCTATATTTTGCTCGAGGAGTAGAAAAACTTAAGTTTGGGGATGTGATAACTTTGTGATAGAGGGTTATTTGTATTTAATTTTGTTAATAATTTAACTTAGTTCTTGTAGTAATCCATAAAAATTAATGGATTTTATTTAATTATTTTCAGTTAATTAATTAGGTGAGTGTTGTTCAATTTTCTACCAACGCAAGTATATGTATCACAAAGATAATATAATGATAAGCAGAGTGTCGATCCCATAGAGAATTGAATTAATTCTTACTATTAATTAATAAAATTACACACCCTAATTTTATTGAAACACTAAAATTAAAAAGCAAAATAAAATCAAACTTAAAAGCTAAAACTAATCTAAATTTACTAAGCAAAATTATTTTTTTAGATTTGATTGACTTTTAAACCAAAGATTATGATGCCCCTCAATACTTCATCAGATTATTGTCTCTCTCTCTTAACTTAGCTTAATGGATTAAGTTGCTATCCTAAAGTCTTAAATTATTTATAAGTCTTTGTTGATTTTCTCATTACAATATCTCTCCCAATTAATTTATTTTATGCAAATTAAATTAAAGACAGATTCATTAAGTTCGTGCTCTAATTTTGGCTATGTACGGCTTATAGGTATATGTCTACTCTATACGCAAATCAAACCACCTAATCAACTAAGTGTATTCGATCATACGCTATTCTATTCAAGATCTACCTAAATCTCTTTCGTCAAGGTTTCACTTAAGTTTCCAATTCAATCTAATTGGTGATCAGACAGTTAGAAGCATTAAGAACAAAATAAAATGAACAACTTAAATCCATCAAACATAAGCAAAAGAGAGATAAATAAATCAGACTACGAGTTCAATCATAATCTTAGATAAATAACTTAGTTCCCCATTAAATCACACATCATCATCAAATTAGGTTTAAACATTCAAATCAAACTAAAAATAATAATAAAAGAATAACAAAAAGATGATAAAACCCAAGAATTATAATCTTGATCTTCCAAATCTTCTTGAATTCCTTAAATTCTTCTCAACTTCAAATACTTTGTGGCTTGATTCTCAGCTATCAATCTGATGTTTCGTTCTTTTTTTAAAAAAAGTCCTCCGAAAGGTTATTTTTATAGGGTTTTGAAGCTAGATGAAATTGGGTGAAGAAAAAAGTCAATTCCAATCAAGATTTCATTATCAGACTACGTGGGCCGCGACCTACCTCCACCAAAGCCGTGGCCTCGACCAATTAATTAATAGAAATCATAATTATTCTAGGACTACTATAGTGTTTTAAATTCAACAAGATTTTTGATCAACTTCCAGATTTAACTGGTAAAGTGGTAAACATGAAAGTTGTAGACTTTTCTTTTAACTTTCTAATGGTCCAAGAATCGTCTGATTTGGAGCTCTTTAGAGAGAGTTATGATTGAAATACCAAAACATATATAGTGGAAATCTGCACCTCAAAATTGCTTTCCATCCATTAAAATTCTTCCATCATTAAACACCTATAAAAGTACGAATAAATCAACAACAACCTATCTTAATCACATTAACGCTAAATTAAGCATAAAATTAATTAAGATTAGATTGACTGACCTAAATTAATTAACTTAAAATAATTTAAATAAAACTTACTAATTTTTATGCATTACCACAAGACCTAAACTAAATTATTATCAAAATTAAACCCAAATAACTCTATATCATAGAGTTATCAATGGGTTAATCTAATCTTAGTTAAATGTGTACTTAAATTGGTGTTAATGTGCCTAAGATAAGTTATTATTGATTTACTTGTGCCATTATAGGTGTTAATTGAATAAGGACTTTTAATGGAAAGAGATAAACTTTAAGGTGCAAACTTTAAATGCACATGTCTCAGTATTTTAACCATAACTCTCTCTATAGAACTTCAAATTAAGTGATTCTTAGACAATTGGAAAGATAAGAGAAAAACATACAACTTTTGTATTTACCATTTCACCCAATTCAGCTTGGAAGGTGGTAAAAGATCTTGTTGTAGTAGTAGCATGTGGTCTGATGAAGATTTCCTTGTTCAAATATACTTCCTTCTTGGCCAATGTAGAACTCATAATTTAAGTGGGTTTAGACTTCTATTTTGTTATAGCTTTGAGCCTTATAAAAACATCTTTGAAGAGCACTTTTAAATCAATCAATGAGGCATGAAACACCATATTTAGAGCTAAGATTTAGCCACAAAAATCATTGAAAAAAAATCTCATTGAAGTTGAGAAAAAATCAAGGGACTCAAGAATATTGGGAGATTAAGATTTCAAATCTTGAAGTTTCTTTTATCTTTTTGTTGTTCTTTTATTTTTTTGGTTTAGTTTCAATGTTTAAACTTTATTTGATGATGATGTGTGACATTATGCGGAACTAATTTATTTATCAAAGATTATAATTAAACTCAATACGTAGTTTGAATTATTTATTTCTCTTTTGCTTATGTTTGACGGTTTTAAGTTGTTTATTCTATTCTATTCTTAATGGTTCTAATTACCTGATCATCAATTAGATTGATCTGGAAACCTAGGTTAAACATTGACAAAGAAGATTTAGGTAGACCTTGAATATAATAGCGTATGATCAAATGCACCTAGTTGATTAGGTAGTTTGATTTGCATATAGGATAAACATACACCTATAAGCCATACATAGCCAAGATTAGAGTACGAACTTAATGAATCTTTCTTCAATTTAATTTGCACAGACGCATGGTAAGTTAATTGAGAAATGTATTTTTATGAAAACTTCGACAAAGACTTGTAAATAAATTAAAACTCTAGGTTAGCAAATTAATCTTTAAGTTTGTTAAATTTAATTTTGCTTTCTAATAATTTAATTTTTAATTGTTTTGGATAAGATTAGGGTGTGTCAATTTTAGTAGTTAGCAAATAGGAATTAAAATAATTCTCTATGGGAATGATATTCTACTTCATCATTATATTACTTGTTTGCAATATGTGCACTTGTGTGGATAATCCGACAACAACTCGTCTAAAGATCTGAGTAATCGAGTGCTTCAATCAATAAGGTGCTTGTGCACCCTTGTTGAAAACTAATATGTAATAGAATATTTATATGCATAATAGATTGAAAATAAATTTCAAAATATTTTTTTCTCATCAACAATTATTTTCAGTTCAAAAGTATTTGCAGAAAATCATACTCTATAAAATTTCTCAAATCATGCTTTAACTTTACTTATCAAAATAGTTTCAAAAGTGGTGTATCCACTCACCTCGATCGATGACTCAATCATAGCCTTTCTCCATTCATTTTCTAAAATTTTTTGATCAATCCTATCACACAATAATCATAGTAATCAATATCTACACTAACAACCTCAAAATAATCATTCTAAAAACTATCTAAAGGTATTCACTTTTAACTAAGTCTATTTTCTCTCACTAAATGCATTTTAAAATAAATAAATCTATCGATAGATGCTCATAAAAATACATTTTTGGGTTTCGTGAAGAACGTTTATCGAGAGAAAAGCTCCATTAGCTTAAAATCAAGTCAAAACCTTGTCTAATTGGACACTATTTTCAAACCCAACTTGTATATCATTTCAAAACATTAAAACATGAAATTTTCTAAGTATAAAACTAAATTTCAAGTGTTTAAAATACAATTTATCTTGCTCATATAAGGATTTTCTAACTTAGAAATCCTATCATAGGGTAAGATTTCACACCTCTGCAGAGAAAATAATTATAAATGAAGTCTCTTTCATTACAATATTTACTAATTAGTCCATTCACTATACCATATTCCTCATGGGTTTTATGGATAAATAATTTTAATTGTCACATTCAACCCATGTTATACCAATTCATGATTTCATTCTTGTTAGACTTTTAAAAAAATAAGGTAAAACACTCAAACACCCTAACTTTTAATCACAATTACACACAAGTTCATTAGCTTTCAAAATAGACATTCTGCTTTAAATATTTGAACGGTGTTCATGCTTAAACATGAAATCTCTAAAATGCCTTTTTCTTCTTTTCACTATTTCCCTTTCTTTCAAGTTGACCAACGGACACCGACTAACCACTCCGCAATCGGATCTGATTGTACAATGTCATATTCGACTAGATCTTCCTAAAGGAACACCAATCTGGTGCTCCCTAACTCATCAAGGGAGCATCGTCGAGTGCTCTCCAAGCCATGGGAGCATTGATCTGTTGATCCCATGGCCTAGGGAGCATTTGACTCCCCTAACCAAGCTTGGAAGCACCGTCAAGTGCTCCCCAAGCCATAGGAGCAAAAATCGATATTCCCCTAGCCTGGGGACAACCGTCAAGTGCTCCCCAAGCCAAAGGAGTGAGGCCAAATATATGGTCAGATTTGGCCATGCATGACTAGATATGGCCAAGAGGTGGTCCGCATGCGATGGGTGAGTCATTAATTAACCGTTTGAGAGAAAGAAATAAGGGAGAAAAGAATTTTTTTCATAGGAAAAATTTTAAAAATAAAAATTATAATTTATATATTGTGTAATTTTTGAAATTAATGAAAGGTAAAATTGTCTGATAAATATTACCATGTTAGCAAATTAACAGAAATATCAATGGAACCTTAACATCTGGACTTAGGTGTCCAACGAAAGATAATATTTGGGATAGATTGTCCATTTTTCATACTAATGGACCCATATAGAATTTTGATTAAAACCTATGGGGGTGTCGGTATTTTACCTGAAAAACTATTTTTTTTCAAAAAACACTAATAAATAATATTAATAAAAATAATATAATTTTAAAGTACCCCTTAAAAAACATACCAACCTAATTTCTTGAGTCCAACAATATTATGAAAATTACTTAAATATCTTTCTCAATAAAGAATAGTGAATCCCTTATTTAGCATATACATAACCCAACATCCCAAGGTATAGCCTTTAAATTCAGTATCAGCTATTGGTAACATCAAGTCATATATATACTAAATAAATTATATTGAGCTCTCAAGTCTAAAAACAATTAATAAATTGTAATAGAGCTTTTTTTAATTATTGACAGTGACAGACTTATATAGAGCTCTTTAATTGGACCCTATTCGATAAAAGTATCTCATACACTACAGTCACTTATTTGCTTTAAGATCACTACCCCAATGCTAGAGTTAAAACATTCTATCTTTTTTATACAGACATAACAAGTGTAAGTTTTAAATAGTTTATCACATTTAGCTTATAAAAATTTTGGTAAACAAGGAACTAAAGAACTATAACTCCCTACTTAATAGTTCATCAACTATTAGCATAGTTTTTCTACAATGTTACCAAATAATTTATGATCATATCATATATGTCATAAATAAATAAAATATCATTAAAATATAATATATATGAAATCAATAATTGATGTAGCAATTTATTTATCTAATAAATAAATAATAAAATTCATTTTTAAGGGCATATGTCCAACACATACAATCTCTACTTCCATCAAAATAAATTCAAAAGTTACGTAGTAGTCATTCTTTTGATTTAACTTGTTTACAACCTCTCTAAAGGTTTTGTTTCTACTTAACATTCAACCACCAGCACCCTCTTTATACCAATTTCTCTAACCTCCTCTCTTCCCATGTGGTTGACCTCGTCCGTTTTTTTTTTAATCAAACTAGCCACCTCAAGTTCTTCCCCAATTTTTGCATTATCAGAGGCAAATGGGAAGGGGGGCTAGTGGGGCCCCCACCCCCCAACAATTTTAAAATTTTTAGAACTTACCTTTACTTTTTTGAAATTTTATAGTTTCTCCACTACAATTTTAAAATTTTTCTAACAAACTTTTATTTTTTGAAATTTTATAATTTTACCTGTACAATATTTTTTTTATTTGGTGAGATGCACCACAAAAATTAGTTAATTAATTTTAATAGGACTAAAATAAAACCTATTATAATAGAATTATTCTCAAACCCCACTTCTCAAAAACCTCATAACAAGCACCTATTGTTCTCTTTTCTTTTTACTAAATACTTAGAAAAAAATCATTTTTTTACACTTTTTTGCTTGCCAGCATTCTCTATGTAAAAACCTCTAATCAGTATCTCAATGTTCACGTCATGATAATTGATAAGTTTGATTTACTTACTTACTTTATTTTTAATATTTTCAACTTTAAATTTTCTTTATTTAATAATTTCTACTTGGTAATTTTGATTTAGGATTTACCATCTTAGTCATTTTTTGTTGGAAGCAACAAAACAATGATTTGATTAAGCGCCTAAAGTTAGTTATTAGTTATTTATTTAGGGATTGCTTAATTGCTTTCCTATAAATTATTTGTGTTTTTTTCTGTTAGATTCTTATGAATAATTAAGTTTTTTATTAGGAGTTTGCTTTCTCATTGAATTGTTTATTGATATTGTACTTAATTTTTGTGATTAATTCAGGAAATTGCTTCCCCATTGAATTGTTTATTGATAATGTTTAATTTTTTTAGGAGATTGATCTCCTTAAGCTTTTTGTTATTATATTTGTTAATTTTTGTTTGTTGTTAAGTTTATCTAGAATTGAGATTATTGTCATTATTAAATTATTTATGATTATGCTAGTTAATTATTTTAAATAAATTATTAAAATTGATTTTTTGAATAATTTTTAAAATTTATTTACATAATTTTTATATAAATTTTTTACATTTAAATTATTTTATATTTTTATTAAATATTAAATTTTTAATATAATTATTTTATAAATATTATTTTTTACTATTTACTTTTAAATATAAAATCTTGACTCCACCATTGTTCTGGCCATGGTTTGCATTCTCAACATACAGAATCATTAGCAACCTGATCGTCTGGCAATTATTTTTTCATTTAGCATTTTTTCCATTTAAAATTTCCACGCCTAATTTTGTATTGCTTTGGGACTACTCCTCGGGAATGGTTCTTTGCGACAATAATTCAACTTCCTTAACTCGTGACAACCACTGCTCAAGACTTTGACTGAAAGTAGAAAAATATCTAAACTCCTATGTGGTCCCACTTGAATATGCAACGTTTCATTTGGAAAGACTTTGACAGCCAAATAGCTCTTCTCCTTGTTTGAAAGGCCTTTTTTTTTCTCTCTCCATTTTACCTTCTTGGTCCATTATTTTCTTGCATTAAAGCTGCCTCAATTCTTTTATATCCTACACTGCCTTCTTCTCTCTCTTTATTTTTTTTAATTAGGAAAAAATATTTCAGTGTTACTCTTCTATAAGATCATGCATCAATGCTCGATGCTTCCACCTTATCTTTTTATTATCTAAATCTTTAGATAATTATCCTCGACCAAAATCTCATTTGAAAAGTCAGCTACTTGTCACAGAGTTCAAACTCTTTAAAGATTCCTCTCCCTTGAAACACCCAATTTACCTACCGTTGGTATTTTTGAATTTGAAGGCACTGAATTTTTTCATCCAAACATCCCCTAGGCAAACCACCATCATTGCCGATCCTTTGATCATCCATGCCTTTAACCATCAAACCCTTCTTGGTACAGATTGATAAAAATGGTATAAAGCAGTGATGGCACAGCAGAGAAAGGTGAGAGAATATCTTACTATTCTCATTGAATAATTTTTCCTCATAAGGTACAAGACTGAAATCATCAGTTTATATATGTACAGTATTTACAAAAGAAGACAAAAAAAAGAGAAAAACATATTTAAGCTTTAAACTAACTTGAATTAACTAACTTAATAGAAATTTACAAATAGCTTATTAGTGAAATCATATGTTTCACATTGAAGTCTTGCCTTAGTGCTGTGTTTAAGTGAAACGGTGCGTTTATAGCACCTTGTGTCCTGATATGGCTTTAGTTTTGTTGAGTCTTGATTTCTTTCTCTTTGTTTCTTGTTTCATCTTTTTCTTCACTTGATTCTCAGCCATTTATGAATTCCTTAGACTTATTGATTCTTCATTTTTGATACTCTCCCTCAAGAGGAACAGTGGATATTGTCCACGTTCATCTTGCTTAATAAGTTTTGGAACTATATTTGTCAAGCCCAGCTCGACAATATGTTTATTATGCCATTCCTACATAAGAAAGTATGTTTGCTTACTTGGGTACCTTGAAAATTGTTAAAGGACGGTATTGTACCAAATAGTACAATTAAGTTGAATTAAGTCTTGAACTAGTCCAAATAGAGATTTTAAGTTGAAATTGAGAATTTTAAAACCCCAGAATGACTTAAAATGGTGATTCGGAGTTCGAGGACCGATTTAGAGTCAAAGTAGAATTTTCATGATCTAAGGACAAAATGGTCATTTTGCCATCCGAGGTTAAAATTGGAATGTTGGAAGAAGTTTTTGATCAAGATTGACTATTTAGAAAAAATTTTGAGTTTGAGAAGTGAAAATTTTTAATTTCGGCATTTTTTCGAGCATAAAGGCAAAATAGTCATTTTGCCACCCTAGGGGCAAAATTGTAATTTTACACCACCCAACACATGTCCAGCACATGTATTTTATCCAATATTATCATGGATAATTGAGAAAATTTGAATGGTGGAGAGAGATTGCTTAATGGGTAAGTATGACACATGGACCAATGGAATGGTGACATGTGTCAAATTCTCATCCATTTATTATTTTCCTTATAAATTAGTACAAAATCAGCCCATTTCTCTTCATATGGCTGGCCAAAGGAAGAACAAAGGATGAAAAGAAGAACAAAAACCCTAGGTGGAAAAATTCAAGGGAAAAGTGTGAAAATTCAAGGAAACAAGTGACAAAAGGTAAGATTTTTCAATTCTAGCTTGTGATCAACCTTTCTTATGCATTCCTTTTCATTTTTCATGGTTGAGAATCAAGTTTGCATGAGGATACCCTTGCTGGCCAGACATGGGGGAAGGAGTTTTGATGCTTGATTTGGTTAGATTTTAAAATATTTTAGTGTTTTTAGTTAGTTAGTGATGTGTAGCATGAAAAGCCAACAAGAAAAATTCATTTTCTCCCATCACCCATCATTGGCCGAATTCTCCATGTGGAATATTGATGACGATTTTGATTTTATTTCAAGTGATTTGGTTAGGAATTAGTGATTTATGGTGTGAGAATCAAGTAGGAAAAATCACAGTATTGATGCACCCACCATGGCCGAATTTTTGAAGAGAAAATGTGAGGATGATTTTGCCATATTTTAAGTTATTTAACTTGTGTTTAATGGTTTGGAGTATTGGGAGAAAAATGGAATTATTGGAGTTGAATTGGATATATTGGCCAATTAATCGAGTGATAGATCGAATTAGGCCAATACCGTTTTATTTAGGTACACAATTGAATTTGTGTACAACATTGTGTTTAGACGATAATCCAAACAATTTGCATCCCATTTTATACATAAGTATAAAGCCTGAATTGGTTTTATAACAATTTAGCACAAATGTAGTAAATGGCTTATTGTGCATTATGTCTAGGTGGTGAGCATTCTGACAAAAGTAAAGAGATAGTACCCAAGGATCAAGAATCAGAGTACTCAAAATTCAACTCCCGAAATAGTGAGTAACCTTACTATCATCTTAATTATCTAAAGTGGTTTTTATCCGATTTTGTGATTTTATGGAAAATGAGTTTAAATGGTAAATCTTTATGTTTTATAAACAAAATGTGTTTAAATGAAATGATTTTTTAAATTGTCTNTTATAGGAAAATGTAAGTTTAAATGGTAAATCTTTATGTTTTATAAACAAAATGTGTTTAAATGAAATGATTTTTTAAATTGTCTTGAAATTGAATGATGGCTTTGAAAATAAAGTAATTGGAGACCATTTGATGTATTGTGAATTTATGGTTCTAATTGATTGGCTTATGGCAATATTGGCATGAATGGCTGAATTGGTATTTGTGATGAAAATGTATAAACTGTTGTTTGCCTTGATAGGCTGGATAATGATAAAATTGCCATGTCATGCTGTTATATTTTATTGGATTTTTATTTTATGGTGGGTTATTGATTAGTCGCTGCAGTGGACGGGTTCCGTGGACCAGCCTATTAGAGGGGGCATGGTAACCCTATTATATTCATACCTCAGTATGAGAGGCGTGGTTGGATAACTCCTGAGATTAACACTTTAGAGTTCATTTCACGCCAAACCACCACGTGAGGGTGAACTCAGCCAACCCCAAGGAACGACTATGTTTTCAAAATAAAAACATGATTTATGCGTACATGACTTTTAATAGCCTTGGCGGACTCAGTTGGGATAGCCCTCGGCCAAGGTATCCTTGATAATGAGTATGAGAATGATTTTGGCACGAGCCAAACTTTTCAGAAAATCATAAGCCTCGTTGTTTTTTTTTGTGAAATGAATCTATTTTATCTTATTAAAATGAGTTCGAAATGTTGATAATCATTTTTATGTTAAACTATTTTATCTGTCTCCATTTACTCAGCTTTAGATATTTTAGATGGTATTTATTTACTCACTGGGATTATATAATCTCACCACCCTCTTTTTCACCCATTTCAGGCTTAGGATAATCGGTAGATAGCTCACTTTGTTGAGGGCTACAATTGGACTTGCATCCTCAAAAACTGTAGGTTACCGCTTTTGATACTTTTGGTCGTTCGTGGTCCCACGTGTCACGGTAAATAAAATTTTATACTTTGGTTATCTGTATTACAATATGTATGAATTTGTTTAGCTTTTACATTACAAAAATTATTTACCGGTAACTCTATAAATATTGTTTTATAAGAAAATAGAATATTTTATTGAATATTTTTATTATGTTCAAATAGTTATAATTTCACTTTAAATGAATATTTAGATATTTAAACTTATTTATGAACATGAAATATGTGTTTTTCACGCAAATACTACATTTTTAGTCGGGTTCATAATTTATAAGGAAAAATGACCAAAATGCCCCTGTGAGAAAAAATTATTTTTCTATTGTTTTGACTTGGAAATAGTTTATAATCTCCCAAAACATGATTTTAGTAACTAATACTTATAGGGGAAGCGAGAAAAACTGATGTTATGCCTTGCGAGGTTTCGATTGACATTTCGAGTAATGAATGTCTATCGGGACATCAAGGCGGTTGTCACCGGCTCGATGAGAGTTTCGAGTCGTGACAATTATACTGGTATCAAAGGTTTTGGTTTTAAAAATCAGAGCTTTTGGGTTTAAAGTTGTTTTAAAATTTACAATGTCAGTGTGGCCCTGAGTTAAGTTAGGTTAAGTTAAGTTGAATGCATGCATTTGCATATAGAAACCTACCTGCTCTGGTGATGCGTAAATCATTAAGTAATTACTACTTGGTTACGTATACGTTTTGAGGTGCGTTGGTGACAGACACACCATGTCTAGAAGAGGCGGTAGTCTTGATACCCCTTATAGTGCTAGTGAGGGATCATTAGATTCCACTGCCAAGAGCCAATGGCGCCTTGATCTAGGTAATCCAAAATGGTTTCATAATAAGGAAAGCTTCGAGAGTAGTGAGAATTTTGAAAGTGAGAGGAGCTCCAATACTCCGAAAATTATAAAAGATTTCCTTTTGAAACAACCTGAAGAGTACCATAGAGAATGGGCGAGGAAGGCAATTGCAAGGGGAGGTATTCGTCCTAGGAAGGGCGTGTCAATTGTTTGACACTATCCTCCAGGCTATGGGATGAATGTAAAGGAACAACAAGAAAAGAATAAGGAGAAAGTAACTGTTGCAAATTATCCCCGTAGGAAGGTGAACGTTGTATGACATTTTCCTCTCGGTTGTGAATGAAATGCTACACCAATGAGTGATAAGGAACGTAGGAGAATACAACAAGCCTGGATTGAGGAACAAAGGAGAAAATCTCAAGAGAAGGAGAACCTGAAAAAGGATCTTAAGAAGGACTTGGAGTAGAATCTTCCAATAAGATCAGATTAACATGATGATCCTAATGACATGTAATATTTTCATAGGATTTTGTACTACTTTAACTCTAGGTAGATAAAGAATAAAAGAGATAATAGTTATTGTACAAAGAAGTTAATAGTTTTGCTTTTAAAGTGTATGACTAGAATGTATTACAAAGTAGCTGTTTAAGTGACTGGAGGTATATGGGAATCTTTTGGTAGGACAGAAGTGGATTAGCACTATGACTATTAAGGAAAGATATTTATCTTAATGGCATGGTTGATCATCTTAAATAATTATTGAAGACTGATGTGGAAAGTCATTAATGGTTCAAGCAATTACCAGATCTAGCAATGAATATATTTTGCAGTACTAAGAAATGGACACCGATTAACATGATGAACTTTTAGGGTGATAACCCTAGATTTTGACAAGGTATAAAAGGTCATCTGAATCGATGATGTTTGTTGGGAATTATTACTTATCATAGTATGTGAGTTTTTGATATGATTCCGAATGCAAAGCTAAATAAATAAAATTCTGGTTTATGAGACAAATTGTATCAAAGAAGATGATTTCCAAGCAAACACATTAAACTAGGGGACTATGTTATAATAAGTGGGTTCAGTGTGTTGTAATTGCATAGGATATTGGGAGACAGTGTGGTAAGACTAACAATTAATCATAGAGATGTGAAATTGAGAATCTTAATTGTAGTTATAATTCGAAAGGATATGGAAGAAATCAATGAGGCTCTAGATGACATTTTGAGCGATTAATGTGATAAAGTCAAAGATTGTAAACTTGAGGGTGAAGAAAGTATAAAATGATGCCATAACATTATAGGAAGATAATCTAATGCAAATATGGTCCATTAGAGATAAATGAAGGAACTTGAAAAAGATAAATTTTTATTAATAAGGATTGCGAGTATAAATGTAGTGAAAAATGAACTATTTTTGTGGTCTTTGTACTGGAAGTTAATAAACTATTGGAGTTATAAGACAAGGAAGATGATCAATAATGGATGATGAAAATAGTGGGATACCATAAATAATAAGTAATTATGTGTATAATGATGTATATATTGTGAATTCATTACACCAAATGGGAAAGATGTCCTAAGGTGGGACTTGAAATATGTGGATTTTTGGATAGGCTCTAGGAGGGAACTTCTGCATTCTAAATTCGAGATATCTTGATCTTGTAACTACAAGGATGAGATGTAATAATTAAGTGAATTATCCATTTTATAAATGTAATTAGTTAAGAATCCTTTATGGCTAGAAAACATGAGCAAACTATGAGTGGCATAAAGATTAGACTCACGAGTTGGAAAATGGTCATTGGTTTTGATGCTAAGTTTTGTTGTTTGGAGTCTTAAGTGCATTGGGGAGGTATTAAGATAAAGATGATGAGTGAAATTGCAAAGTTTCTTTATTGCCTTATATATTGGCATGTAAGAGAAAGAAAAGTTAAAGAGTTTTTGAGATGGCTACATAAAAATAAATTAACATGTGGAGTGTTAAGATGAATAATATGTTGACTGAAGTCAAATCTTAAGAAATAAAGAAGACAAGAGATTAAGCCATTTTAAAGACTAAAGAGAAAACGAGAGAAAAGTTAGATGAATGTATGAGATATTGATAAGAGATGTCAATACCAAATGATGAAAGTGTGAATAAAGATTTCAAGAATGATATAACGAATGAGTTTATATAGAATATTTTTACGAGAATTTACAAATCTTGACTTGACTTTGTTGAAAGGAAAGGATTAGTGACAACACATGTAAACTACGTGATATGCTAGAAACCCTTGGAGATAAATTGAAGCATGAGTAGTTGGGCATGCCTTTATGGAAATGATTTACTTGAAGTATGAAAGAGCAAATAAGTGATTAAGTGTTTCAAGAATGTTTAAACACCTTTGAGAAAGAATTATAAATTATACGAGATGAGTATAAGATGTGTGA